>NW_004524655.1:7842182-7858355 GCF_000260255.1 Octodon degus
GTGGTGCTGGGGGATTGAACCGCGGTCCCTGATGCTTTTGCTAAGCTTGTTCTAAGTAGGTGCTTTAGACCACTGAGCCATCTCTCCAGCCCGTGGCCTGCCTTTTTACAATTAGTGATGTACGATGATTCTCCTGTGTCATTAAATGTTTCTCCTATTAAATGTGATGATTAGATGTATTTTTAGTGACTTCAGATAGCACATTGTCTGGATATACCTCAGTTTATTTAATCTGTCTCCTGTTTGTGGACATTCATATTGTATCTGATATTCACTATTAATACTGTAAGAAATGTTTATGTCTGTCTTAGTGTGCTTCCTAGTTTCTCACTTGATTACTTTCCAAGTTTATCTTACAGAAATTTTCCCTGTGTCTAAAACTTGAGGTTTTCTTTCTTTCATAGAAACAGTACTAAGGGCATTAAGGAACATTGGGAGTGCTAAAAATGTTCTATGTCTTGATTATGGCAGTAGCTACATAATTACATTCATTGGTTGAAACTTACCCTAAGTATACATTAGGACAGTGGTAGTGAACCTTTTTGAGACCAAGTGCCTGAGCTATAACCCAAAACCCACTTACATGTTATAAAGTGCCACTATTGCAATTAAACCTGAATACTGAAGTTTTAGGAAAAAAATAGTTATTACTTAGTGCTCAGCTGCTGGGGTGACTTGGCTTGTGTGCTGACAGAGGACTCTGTGTGCCCGCTGCAGCGCACATGCCAAAGGTCATCACTGTATGACTTGGGTGGACTCTAAGTAAGTGACACCTTAATACTGGTTTATTCTAATACTATATTTACTGTATTAGTGGTAGGATGTTTTGTTTAACTTTTGTTTTTGGAGGCAGCAGGATCTTGCTAAGTAATTCAGGTTGGTCTTGAATTTACTAGGTATCCCACGCTGGCCTCAACTTGCAGTGAACCTCCTTTCTGAGTGTTGGAATTACAGTAGGTGTGAGGCAGCATACTTGGCTTAGTGGTAGAATTTTTTTAAAAAAAATTTTAGGGTAGGGTCTACGGGTGTTCAGGGTCTCACTACTAGATCGGACTCGTAGTGATCCACCTCTTTATGGCCTCCCAAGAGCTGGGATTATAGGTGCGTGTCCATCTCAGTGCACCCCTGGGGGGTGTGGGGCCGGCACAGCAGGCCCAGGGATTGAACCCCCAGCCCCTGCACCTGCTTGCAGGTACTTTAATCTGCTGAGCTATTTGGCCAGCCCTAGTGGTAGAATTTTTTCTTTCTTTTTTTAAAAATTTTTTTACAAATTTTTTTCCATAATTTTATTGATAAACAGCAATGAGACAGTTTCAAATCAAATTGGTAGGACAGTTTCAATAATTAACACATTGCATACATTCCTCTCAGTGGTTAATTGCTATACAAGATGCAGACATGATAGCCTATCTACAAACACCATTGGAACAAATCACTCTATTCATCCTAGTGGTAGAATTTGTAAAGATCTAATTCCTCACCAGTAAAAAAGAGAGAGCCCAGTCAACTTTTAACTAGAGACAGAATGTTTTGATTTATGGTGAGTTGAATAAAAAGTTAATGCCAGGTACCTACTGAAATCACCTGACTACTTTCAAAAACTATATAGAATACCGTGGGGTTTTTCAAAAAAATGTATTTGGTATAGGGTCTCGCTATGCAGCTGGATCCTTAGTGTTTTCAGCCTCTCCAGTGGTGGGATTACAGGCACGCATGACCATGCCCGGTCTCAGGTGACCAGCTCAAACATGTACCCAGGGCGGGGCAGGTGCAGCATGTGGTTCCAGGGATCGAACCCCATTCCTCATGCTTGCCTAAGCAGGTGCTTAGTCTCCTGAGCTGTCTTGCAGGCCTTGAATACTTTCATTTTTAATAACCATTGAAAAACTGTATTTGAGAATTCTCATCTACTCAGAATCTCAGTCTGGTAAGAAGAAAAAATTCCAGTGATGGAATTCCATTGTGGAAATTTCCTGCTGCCCTCCTCATCTGGGTCACAAATAGGAGAGCAGCAGCAGACTGTTCCTGTTCTCTCTTTCACAAGCAGAGAATGGTGGATTGCAGTGTTCTGCATATTCTAAGACTATGTGATCTCCCTGCAGCAGCTGAAGTTACCTCTTTGCCTGTGAGGAGCAAGGCCAAGGAAGGGTCAGTTCTCTGTCTCTGAGTTTAGCTGCAACTTTCTGTACTATTCTGCAGTTGCTCTTGGGTAACTTGTGTACAGTATCATATGTATTAGTGGCTAATTTTTCTAAAGCAATTACAAAATTGCTTTATTGTCAATAATTCCCCATAGTTTTTCCCTTATTTTGCTGTACTCATGAACTGATGTCCCAAAAGCAACACATGATCCTTTGGTTTTGCCCCTACTTCTGGGGCTTGAACCCAGAACCTTGGCACTGAAGTATATCCCAGCCCCTTTTTATGTTTTGAGATAGGCTCTCCCCAAGTTGCCCAAGTTGGTCTTGAATTTGATATTCTCCTACCTCAGCCTCCCAGAGTCCTGGGAGATGTACCCCATGCTCCTGGCTGATTCTTCCCTTTAAAGGGCAGAGCCAGGAGGGAAGGAAGGGAGGGAGGAACGGGAGGAAGGAGGGAGGGTAGAATTGATCAGCTGAGGGGTTATGGCCTCTTTAGGCACCGTCTTCTTAATCTGCATGCCTACTTGAGTAGTTTGGGCTTCTCACCATGATCCAGCCACTCTTAGCCTATTTTTCCTTTTCTTTTAAAGATAAGATCTATGGGGCGCAGGTGGGTCAGTCCTTGCATTTCGTTGTATCATTGTAATTTACCAGCTTTTCTAGACCTAGGCCATATCTCACAACATCACTGATTTGAATGTTTGCCACCCAGAGTTCTTGGAAAAGAAATAAGCTGCCGTATTCATTCTGACGTTTGATTTACTAAAAAAGGAAACTTGAAATGACTCAGGTCCACCAGCCCAGTTAACTCTGGGGAAAAAAAAGTTTCTATTTTGGCATAGTTCTTGGTTTTTGTTTGTCTCTTGAACCCAAACTTAGCAAGCTGTGTTTTCCTTTTCATACTTTTCTTATACACAGATCTTTTCCTTGTCATTTCAGTCTCCAAGTTAGTAGAGCACTTTCCTTTCTGTGCAGTTATAAATGCTCTCATGGTGGTCATAGTGTTCTTGGACTTGTTACACAGGTGTTTCTAATCTCTGGGGGGGCTAATTTGCTTGTTTCAGGTTGTGATAATGCCATCATCATCTGGAATGTGGGGACAGGTGAAGCCCTTATAAACTTGGATGACATGCATTCAGACATGATTTACAACGTGAGCTGGAACCGGAATGGCAGTCTGATCTGCACAGCTTCCAAAGACAAGAAAGTGAGAGTAATTGATCCTAGGAAGCAAGAGATTGTTGCTGTGAGTATTCGCCCAGTGGCTGTAGTTCATTGGTGCCTGTGAACTCCCTGTTTTTAAGCAGGCAGCAATTCTGGCCATTTTGCACAGGTGCAAAATGCGCAGGAAAGCTTACACAGGCTGCTGACCATCCCCATCACATCTCTTTCTAGAGTTATATATTTGTAGCCTTGACTCATCTCTCCTGTCTTCCTTGGTAAACAACACAAACAGATAGTTTTTATCAAATCGCTAGCATCCTTAAGAATTTAGAAGTTTAGGTTCTGAATTTGATCCTGGTGCTGGAAAACAAAAAAAGAATTCAGAAGTTTGGATTAACTGAACCAGACTACATTCCTAGTCGTAGGACTTAGTACTGAGTATTGATGAACAGATTTGCCACTGTTCCCCAAATGATTGTTGCAGTTCTCTCCCTGGCCCAGTGTCTTAGTTTCTTCCAAACTGGCAGAGGATTGAAACTGTTGGGGCTGGGGAGATGGCTCGGTAGAATAAGCGCTTCCCTGGCAAGCGCAAGGGCCTGAGTTCAATCCCCAGTTCTACCAAACAAACAAATAAGCAAAGAAAAACTGTCACGTGTTGAACCCAAGAATGCCTCACTTTAGCTATGCCCCGACTCCTTCCTCAAGTGCATGTGGTCTTGGCAGCTTGTTTGTTTGCTTGCTTCCTGTCCGTCTGTCCGTTCATTCTTTCTTTCCTTCCTGTCTTTTTGAGACAGGGTCTTGTTGTATAGTTCAGGCTGGCCTTGAGCTCACTTTGTAGCCCAAGCTGGTCTTGAACTTGCAGTGATCCTCCTGCCTCAGTCTCCCAAGTGCAGGGATTACAGGTATGTACCGCCACAACCAACTGGTAGTGTTATTTATAAAAGGTCGGGTTAGCGTCATGGGTAGTGCTTCCTGAGCCCTGGCGGCTCATGTGGCCCTGTGCAGCGTTTTGTTTTTTTGTTTGTTTGTTTGTTTGTTTGTTTGTTTGTTTTGCGGAACCAGAGATTGAACTCAGGCCCTTGTGCTTGCCAGGCAAGCGCTTATTCTACTGAGCCATCTCCCCAGCCTGTGTAGTCTTCTTCACCAACCATTCGCAAAGTGGGTATCAGTGCACTCTGATTAAATGGATGAAGTTAAGGAAGGGGTTGACTGTACCCAGCCTTAATCCTCTTTATTTATTTATTTTTTTATTTTTTCTATTTTTTTTAATGGATGCTGTGTTTTATTCATGACCCATCAGTGTCCCTCTTGCCCCTATGGCAAGGTGAGGGGGAGGAAGGAGAGTTAGGAGGAGGCAGACTGCAGCTGCCCTTTGTAGACATACTCCAGGGCGGTGGCAATGGTGCGCATGTCCAGCTCAATGCTTTGAGCCCAGTTCTCCACATCCCCGATTTCCTTGAGTGCCTGGTTGAAGTTCTCCACCATCCCGATCCACTAGCCTGTCTGCTTAGCAAATTGGGCAGCCTGGACCTGCAGGGTCTTCACTTCATGGTCCAGCTTTCTCTGGTTCATGTAGGCCTGGGCCACTCCCACATTGAGGTGGTCCACCAAAGCTTCTGTCAGGCAGGTCGCCGCAGTGATGGCTTCTCGCCTCCTCTTTTCCTGCAGCTCCTTGCGCTCGTTCTGCTTGGCCTGGTGTTCTTTGAGCAGGCGGGACAGCATGGTGGTGTGGGGCAGGGGGCTGGGTGCGGCACCCCGGGGCTGTGCCTTAATCCTCTTTATAACCCTCTTGAGAAAAAAACACTTGGCAGACTCCTTGTGTATATTATATTTGCAGTGCATGGACTTTGGTTAGCAGCAGGATATGTTGGAAAGAGTATAGTTTTGGGTTCAGTTCTGATGCTCTTGCTTGCTAACTAGCTGGGGACCTTGACCAGATCACTTCATGTCCATTTGTTTTCTCATGTGGGAAGGAAGACAGGTGCCTGACACTGTCTACCTGTGTAGGAGAACACAGATCCGGGATGAAGTTGGGGTCAGTGCTGCGTTTCCCCACCCACCTTTCCTTCATGCAGTTTGAATGTGCTCATCGTGCCTCTTTGCTGTCTCTCTGTTTCTCCCAGGAGAAGGAGAAAGCACACGAAGGAGCTCGGCCCATGAGGGCCATCTTCCTGGCAGATGGCAACGTCTTCACCACTGGCTTTAGCCGCATGAGTGAGCGGCAGCTGGCACTCTGGAATCCGGTATGCCCCTTCCCTGCCTGCCTTCCAGCTCGTTTTCTTTTGAGCTGCCTGGCCTTTTCTGTCTTCTGAACTGGGTGCTAGATTAGTAGTGGATCATAGGAGTCTTGGTGTAGTCTTGCAGACTCCTGCTGTCTTAAATTAGATATGAAGCTTTCAGCCTCACTGAGGACTTATAGGCAAATATATTCTTGATATTCTCAAGGGGTGTGTGTGTGTGTGTGTGTGTGTGTGTGTGTGTGTGTGTTGCGGAACTGGAGATTGAACTCAGGCCCTTGTGTTTTCCAGGCAAGTGTTTATTCTACTGAACCATCTCCCCAGCCCCGACTATATATTTTTTTAAAGAACTGCATTTTAGATTTGGAAAATATGATACAAAACTTTTATTTCATAAACACTGATCAAATATCTAAATCAGAATAGTCCTAGCTGGGCATGGTGGTGCACGCATGTAATCCCAGCCCTTGGGAGGCTGAGGCAGGAGGATCACCATGAGTTCAAGGCCAGCCTGAACTACAGAGCAAGATCCTGCCTCATAAAAACTTTTGAAAGAATCCAGAATAGTCTCGGTTGGGGAAATATTTATGACGAGCATAAGTGGGAGGAAAAAGCCTTGACGGTGTAGATGGCACAGTTCCAGCTTTGAGTGTGTATCCTGCTGAAGCGTAGTGGGAGTGCAGTGCACGCAGCGCCAAGCATGTAAGGAAACAGAAGACTGTCTGCCGCCCACTGAACTGTGGGGTTACGGGGCTTACGGCATGTGGGCTGACTTTCCCTTTTTTTTAAGGCAGGGTCTCGCAATGTAGCCAGGCTGGCCTTGAGCTCATGGTGATCCTCCTGCCTCCAAGCTTCCTGAATGCTGAGATTACAGATGGGCTGACTTTCCTTTGCTTTATGTCCTTAGATTTTTAAAGTATACATGTATTTATGTAAAATGAGAAAAGGTACTTTTAAAAAGCAAATTGAAAAGGAAAAGCACATTCTCATTTTTGTCATGGAGTCACATGAATGTGTGTGTTCATTATATGATCAAATCAGCTTAATTTTCAGTCAGTTTGACCTCTATTGGTATTGTATGTATGAAGATTATATGTATATTATTCAAATTTTAGATTATTTTGGGAAGCTGGCTTAGTTACTTACAGAGTATATAATAAACTTACAAAATTTGCCTTTTTAAGATGTGTACGTATTTTTTCTCAGAAAAATATGGAAGAACCAATTGCTCTTCATGAAATGGACACGAGCAATGGGGTATTGCTACCTTTCTATGATCCTGACACCAGTATCATTTACTTATGTGGAAAGGTAAGCAGAAATTTTGATATTTGATTTTAAATTAAATCCTGCAAGAGGAAATACCTGTCCTGTAGAGATTTAGAAGATGGACAATGTATTATGTGTTTTAATTTGTCTAATTTATTTGTGTGGCAAGCTAGATAAATAAGGGCAGCTGATGTTGGTATGTTTTTGGCTTGAAGCTGGGCCAGCTATTGTGTGATGATGGCACATGTACTCAGCACTGGTGACTGAGTCAGGTTGGGCTGGGTGTTGGGGTAGGTGCTGAGGGAGGGTTTCATTTAGGGCACTCTGCTGGGAAAAATAGGACATCCTGGCATCTTTTTTTCATGTAGTAGTGCTGCACCACTGGTGATTTTTAGACCCTTCTGCATTGGTATTAGGGATGGGTAACAGGTTTGCCACATCTAATGGACCTTGTGCCATGGCTGGTAAGAGAAACCCATCCTGGGTAGATGGGACCTTTTGAGGCTCAGGATTAGGGATTAAAGATACATGGACATGGCCTGACTAAAGTTTTGGGGGTGACAGCTGTTACAGGAAGGTATTACTCTGAACTCAAAACACTTCCTCTTTCCTTATGACCTCAACTTAATAAACCATCGGTAGCTTTACTATTATGTGCTCAGTGGCACAGTGCCTGCCTGGCAAGCACGAGGTCATGAGTTCACTTACCAACCCTCCCCACAAAAAAAGGAGCTCTTGATGTGGTCCCTACACTTGTTGCAGAACTACTTTGCATTTTCTTTTCTGTTATTTTTTTTTTTCCCCCCAGAACCGGGGATTGAACTCAGATCCTTGCCCTTGCCAGGGAAGTGCTTATTCTACTGAGCCATCTCCCCAAACCCCCACTTTGCATTTTCAAGGTCAATTAATTATAATCTGAGAGTTTATCTGTTTCCTTAAAAGTCACTTTATTGCAGCTGTTCAGTAGTACATAAGCCTTGCCATTGCTGCCGTAGACTGCATCAGAAACACAATGAAGTTTACCCAGGGAGTATTAACTCAGAGGGGAATATTGTTTTGAGTATACAGAAAATGGCTGTAGGTATCTAGCTCCTTTTTCATTGCTTTAAATTCTTGAATGATTAAAACAAATGGAAACCATGAGAACAAAGAGCCTTGTTAGGACCTAATATTGCCCAGCTCTTTAGGGGTGTGTGTGTGTGTGTGTGTGTGTGTGTGTGTGTGTGTTTACAGGCATGCATGTGCAAGTTCGGATATGCACATGTGTGCACATGTGTTTATTCCATCCCAGATAGGATTGTCTTCATTGTTCAGATTGGTGTAACTATGTAATATTTATTTACACTTGGAATAATATGTATCTGAAGCTTCAGGTCTCAAAAAAATCTGACCATTTTAAACTAGGCAATTATAGAATTTTATACATGCCATTTGGAACTTTTTTCTGAAGTTAAAAGGATATAAAAATTCAAGTCTCTCAATAGAAAAATCTCACCTTTTCTTATCATTTGGTTGGCTGGTGTTAATGCCCTTGAGTCTGTCGGCGAACCTGACCTGGGCCAGTGAGCAAATCCTTAAATCAGCAGTTACAGTCCAGCAGTCCTCGTTAGAATAAAATTAGTCCTCAAGAGGAGGCACAGGAGTCCATTTAAAGGCCTGCTGGGTGACTGATAAGTAGTCAGAGATTAATCTTCAAGGAAAAGGAGCTGTTATCTACTTAGACAAGGCCTTTTATGAGGAAGAAAAGGTAAGCTACTGAAGTCAGCTCCCTATGCATGCTAGGATTATAGAAGAAGGAGACACCCACCTAAACCAGCTGTTTCAGTTAACATTAAATACTCATTTGTCTCTGATTTCTTATAGGGTGACAGTAGTATCCGCTATTTTGAGATCACGGATGAATCCCCATATGTCCACTACCTCAACACGTTCAGCAGCAAGGAGCCTCAGAGAGGAATGGGTTATATGCCCAAGAGGGGACTTGATGTTAACAAATGTGAGATTGCCAGGTAAACATTCACTATGATAAAGTATTTCAGTTGTTTGTTCCATGCATGCAATACCAGAGCAGTACAACTATTAGTACTTCTATGATGCCCAAGTCAGTCTATGCTTGTGTGTGGCATGGAATTAATTAATACCTTATTTCCTGCCCGTTCAACCAGAGTTATAGCAGTTAAGGGGCATAGCTCACAGAAATAATAAAACCTTAGCTCTTGACTATAAGCTGAGGTTGTAGCCCGTGTTCTCTGGTGGGCAAGCAGGTGAGAACCTGGATCTGGGATAAGAAAAGGGGAGACCTTTTGCCCTAAGCTAGACAAGTCAGTGACCTACAGTAGGGCATGAGGTTAGCTTGATTTAGCAAGTTCCACTGTGTCATAATAGTTTTTGCCACTGCACTTCTCTTGTTTATATCCTTCAAGACTAATGAACTTCTTAGGGATGCACTTTTTTTCACAGTAGTCAAAAGATACTCTTTGAGACTTAGTGGCCGCTGGCCATTTAAAGCAACAGACTAGCATCGCACTATTAGGTATGTCTTCATGTCACACATTATTTTAACATGAAGTTATACACACTTTAAAGTTTGCATGGGTTCAATTCCTAGCATCAAAACAATGCCACAAGGGCTGGGGAGATAGCTCAGTGGAATAAGTGCTTGCTTGGCAAGCGCAGGGTCCTGAGTTTGATCCCTGGTACCACAAAAAAAAAAAAAAAAAAAAAAAAGCCACAAAAAATTGACTGCTCTGGTCATGTGGTTAAGAATTAATACTTACATTTTAAAAAATAATAGTCAACAGATTTTTATGAGCTCTTATTAACATTGTTTTTAATAATAGTTGGAGTATTGAAAGCTGTCAAAGATAATTTTAAATTGTGTTGTGAACCTCATCAAAATGTGGTTCAGAACAGATTGAATCTAATTTTAAGACTACATCGAATATTTAGGAACGCAGGACACTTCCTGTTTGTTGAGCATTAATTGTACATTGGGCTCTGTGCTGACCATGCTATAGGACTTTGACTTTTCATAATAGCCTCTTGAGGTGGGTGTGATTTTTGTCCACATTTTAAGGATGAGTGGCTTGAGCCGTGGTAAAGTCGTCCTACTCTGAGAGGTTGTGATAGTAGCGCTAGTAGTCAGTCTTTTCACATCTGTGCTGCCTGCAGAGTTTTCATTAATCAATCTTTAAAAGCGGTTTTGCTTTATCCATGACCTTTCTGATGAAATAGTCAGTAGGTATTAAAAGACTTTTACGAGAACCTTTAGCAAGCAGAGCGGTGCTCAGCTTCCGTTTTACCCAAGTGCAGACTTGCTTCCTTGGTGGTGCCCACACCTGCCTGTGCGTCTCCTCGCTGTGTTGCAGCTGCCCCACCCAGCAGTCTGGTCAGAACCTCATGCGGTGCCAGTCTTGCCAAGAACTTGTGAGAACTCTGGGTCATTGCCCATCTTTGGCTTGCCCTATCACCTTCATCAGAAGTAGTTTCTGGTTTTGTTTGTTGTAAAATAAAAAAAAGAACCAACAATAATAGTTGTTTTGGGTGTGAGGACGATCTGGCTGCGACATCTGTCACCCCACTGATCGCCAGGGTTGATTCAGCCGACTGGGCTGGCTAGGCGGGTGTCCCCTTCCCCCCTCAACGATCCATGTGTGTCCCTCCCGAAGCTGCGTGCTAAGTCGAAGAGGACGACTACCCAATAGAGGAGGACCGTTCCTCGGTCAGGGTGTACAAGTAGCTGCGTTCCCCTGCTGGAACCTCCAAACAAGCTCTCAAGATAATAGTTGTTTTATAGTCTTGCCTTTTCCATATTTTGGATAATTTCACATTTTTCATGATGTGGTTTGCTTCGATGCCAAAATCTTCCTTCCTAGGATTGCTTTTTTTTTTTCTTCCTTTTTAAAAACCCTGTTTATACTTAGCAGATGTTCAGCCACCTCAAGTTGCAAAATACCTAGCATCCAGGGCATAGATTAGGATGTGTGATCTCTTGGGTCTGGTGACAGGTAACTTTCAAAAGTAGCTCATTACCAGTGTTGCTATTTCCACTATAATAACAACACTAGTAATGAGTGGCCAGATAATTAGTTTGACTGTCGTCATAATTCACAGAACTCTCCTTGTGGTTCTTGTCTCCAGTTTGTCTGGCACAGACATTCTCAGCCTCAGTTTTTTCATCTGTAAAATGGGAACTAAATCCTACCACTTCCAGGCTCCGATGAGGTGAAGGGAGAAGTGCTTCATTTCCCATGTTCCACTGCAGGAAAGTAGTTTTTAGTCCTGTTACTCAGCCTCAGTTTCACTTCTTATAACTTGGCCTTTATTTTCCCTTTGAAGATTCTTCAAGCTTCATGAGAGAAAGTGTGAGCCTATTATCATGACTGTTCCTAGGAAGGTGAGTGCCCCGTTTTCTGGGCAGTTCATATTTTTAAAAATCCACGCCTTTCATCTTCATTCTTATGGAAGGTTTCCCAAATGTCTCTTGCAGTCTGATCTTTTCCAAGATGACCTGTATCCTGACACAGCAGGGCCCGAAGCTGCCCTGGAGGCAGAAGAGTGGTTTGAGGGGAAGAATGCAGATCCAATCCTCATCTCCTTGAAACATGGATACATTCCAGGCAAAAACAGGGATCTAAAAGTAGTCAAGAAAAACATCCTAGATAGCAAGCCTGCTGCAAACAAGAAGTGTGACCTGATCACTGTCCCCAAGAAAACCGCAGACCCGGCCAGCGTGGTAAGCAGTGCGGGCTGTGCTTGGCTTGCTCAGGCCTGCTCCTCTCGGAAGCCTTGGGTGGCCCTGGGCATGGAGCCCTGACATCGGGTTGACACACAGGCGTTTTTGGTACTTGATCCCACACACTGCATGTGAGAAAGTCCTAGGGCAGGTGACTCAGTGAGTTTCTGGCCGTTCTTGGTTCCTAGAACTCTGGGCCTTATAATGACTGGGGTAGATGCCAGACTCCCATTATCTCTGAGAGCAAACAGGATGTGGGCTTTTCTCTCTCTCTCTCTCTCTCTCTCTCTCTCTCTCTCTCTCTCTCTCTCTCTCTGTCTTTCTGTTGTACGTGTGTGTGTGTGTCTTTTTGAGACAGGGTTTCCCTATGCAGTTTGGGCTGCCATTGTATTCCCTGTGTAGCCCAGCTGGCCTCATATTTGCAGTGATTCTCTTGCCTCAACCTCCTGATGCTGGACTTATTTCAGGAGTATGCCACCATGCCTGCCCCTGTGGTTTGGTCCAAGTCTGACATGGGAGTGCAGGATCATAAGAGTTAGGAGACGTGTCCTGGAGGGAGGATATGGGAGGAGTTAGGTGTTACTAGTGGTCTGGCAGCATGGGGCTGGCAGCACGTGAGCTTGGCAAGAGCCATCGGTGGCGGGGAGGGGGCCCAGCCTGCTTTTGAACACCTGTCGTGGCTTCTGGACAACACTGCCATGCCTGGTGCCACAGAAGATAGGCCCTGGAAGGAGGGTGAGTTGTTCCGAGAAGGTAAGAGCACCTACCTATAGGAGCTGACATTTTTGGACCATGACTGAGGAGCCAGCTCCATGGGTTTTGTTGACTGTGAGGTTTCCAGAAGAATCTCTGTCAAGTGAGAGAAGCTCAGTCCTCTTGAAGAGTCAGCAGACAGGCAGGGATTTTACTCCAGAGGCCCTCTTCAGAGAGGGAGTGAGCCCTGCAGCCTCTGAGCGCGTCACCCCCCATAGGCTTCGATTGGTGTGGGATGGTTGGGAGAAGGGGCCGGGGATCTTTTCGGGTCCAGTCTTGCCTGCAGTTTTCCACCTGTGGGAGTCCTTGCCTGCTGAGTCACAGGCAGGGGCAGAGGGAGCACGTGAAGCACAGCTCTTATACCATGGGTTTCAGCCAGCATCCGTTGTGTTCTTATGAGACAATGGGATTTGACTCATCTTTTGATTTGGAGATTCTGTTTGCCATTTGCAAAATAGAATATTATATTTTAAGTCTTATAGCCAGAACTGTGTTGGATTTTATTTACTACTCTTTAGTCACTACCCCTTTTTGTTTGCTTTTTTAGCAAAATGAAGCCAAGTTGGATGAAATTTTAAAAGAAATTAAATCTATTAAAGATACAATCTGCAATCAAGATGAGCGTATTTCCAAGTTAGAACAGCAGATGGCGAAGATAGCAGCCTGAAGATCCCACCTCCACCCCTCCAAAAAATGGGAGCAAGAACTTGTGCTTGGTAGCTGGTCGTTGGTGTGGTCCTAGGGAGGGTGGAAAGGGAGGCACTGCCATTTGGAGACATTCCATTTCAGATTTGTCCACCAGCGATAGGCCACATTCCAGTCAGAACTCAATTCGTCTCCCAAATTTGCAAAACAGAAGCTGAGCTTTTTATCAGAAAGCTTTTTTGATGTTTTAAGTGTTATGTGACTTGTTGAACTTTTAAAAGACAAAAGTGCTACTTTTAAAATCCCAGATATCCTGAATTTTAGAAAACACACCAATTCTGATTCAGTGTCGTGCCCAAGAACCTTTTTTTTAAATGACTAGGGACCAATGCCACATTGCTTTTTATATTTCTTTTCTTTTTTTTAATGTTGCCAAAACCAAAAGTAGCTTGTTTTTCTTTGTATTTTGCTACTTTGCAGTATTTGTGTGGTTTTTTTTTTTTTTTCCTTAATTTGAAAGGGACAGCACTGTGTATGTTTATAAACTAAACGAAGATATTATTTTGTATAAACATTCATCTGAGAACACTCAGAGCAGTAGCCACATGGTGCTGGCTCAGCTGCAGCATGAACCTGGTCATCTTATGACTGTATGAAAGGAAGACTTGAAAAATCATGTGGACCCACATTACTACCCCTCGCTCCTGCGTCTTCTGATCAAAAAAGCTCAAATCTTACTTCTTCCTTGCTTTCCTTTCCCTTTTCTAGAAATTGGGTGGTTGTACCAGGATGCAATTTTGCTTCTTGATCCCCTGCTTCAGATGATTATAATCTGACCCAGACTAGCATGTGTTTCTGCAGTTTTTTTTACAGAGTCTGTCACATTCATCACTTTGAAACCCATGGCCCAGGCTTTGGTCGGTCCTTGACAAGGGCGCCTGGGACAGGAGCCTGCACACAGTGCTGAGTGTCCCTCCTGCCCACCTCAGCAGTGTGCCCAGCGCCTAAGCGCAGCGGCGGGGCCTACGCCAGGGAGTGTGGCAGGGAGCCTTTCCCAGGTCCTCCGTTTCCTACCTGACCTGTGCTGTCCCTGGGCTGTGCTGAGGAGCAGCAGCTCTCCTTGCACCCAGAGCTCCTGCCCTCCCTCCTCTTCGCGCCAGTCCTGCCTGTCTTCCTGCATGTCAGTCCTAATCACACCCTTCAAAACAAGGCCAGAAGGCACTAGTGAATGTTGAGACTCAGGCGAATGGGCTAGAAGGAAGCAAAAATGAGAGCGCAGATCTCTGTGCCCCTCGGACATGTGCAGACATCCCTTTGTGTCCTCCATGCAGAGCCACCTGCCCTTCCTCTCCAGCTCACACTGAGGTTGTGTCCAAGCACAGGGGCTCCATGGACTCGAAGGGGCCACAGAGTGCGCACTGGTGTCCTGCCCATTCCCAGGAGCTGGGAGCTGCCCCCCACCCACCTTCCTGGATTGCATGCTTGCAGAGCCAGACTGAAGGAGCTTCTGTGTGGAAAGAACAGTGTCTGGGTGAACGTGACCTGTATAGTCCATGGCGAGCGCGCAAGGAGTTCTTTGGCATCGGGTTGGGCTGGTGTGGACGCATAAACAGACAGGAAGTGGGACAGAGTGGGTTGGGCGGCAGCCAGGCACAGTGCACCTAGAGGAGTGACCCATTCATAGCTAACAGTACGGGCTTGCTGTCTCCAGTTTCAGGGCATCTGAATGTCTGATGTGGTTTTGTGTTTGTGTGTGTTTTTAATATTGAAGTGGACAGTGATACACAAAGCAATTACAGTGATTTATAGTCAAATCTACATTATTTCTATATCAATGTACTCTCCTAAGGATTCAGACATGTGTTAATGTTCTGATATCAAATTAAGTGAACAGATCCGCTGTGGATGATGGTGAAATGCCACAAGGAACATGGTTTAAAGCAAAGAGGGAGAGAAAGCAGAAGTCACCTAACCTCAGCGTCAGCTTCTGGTGTATATTTAATGGATGGATGCCCGGCCAGGCTTGAAGTAGACACCTGAAGCATTGTGGATTATCTTTCCTGTTTTGTCTTCATCTTCTTTTTTAAAATGCCGTGACATCCTGGAGGAGGACAGTGAATTACTCCTAGATCGGCTCTTATAGAGCAGCCATAGTGTTCTGTCAAAACACTTGCTTCCATTTTCCAAGATAAAAATCATTGATTACAAATTGGTGTCCTGTGTTTCTTTCACTCCAGCGTGACTGTCTCCTAGGCAGCCATGCCTGACAGCTTCTGTGATTCCCAGGACCAGCCAGGTTACTCTGGGTAGATACTGGGGAGAGGGGAGGTGCTGAACTCAGCCAGGTACAAGATCAGGTGGGCCTCATAGAGGCCAGTGCAGCTGCATGCAGGGTCCCCGCAGGCCTGGCGTGTACATTCTACCTCCAACCCTTACCAGCCCTGTGTCTGTGAGCACTCTTTACCCTGGGTCCCTTTCCTTGTCTCGGAAGAAGGATGCTAACATACAGTTTAAATGAGACACCTGTGTCTGGCCGATGCCGAGAGCCCTTGCTGAACAGCTGCTGTGGTCACTGCTGAGCTGATTGCATGGCAGGACCTTTGAAAGCACCTCTGCATTCTTCTGGCTTGGAAACTTTGGCTGCAGTTTTTATTCCCATAAATTGTGGGTGTCAGTTGAATTGCATGCCCCCTTGGGGCTTACCTCTTTTTCTCATGACATTCCATTGTATTTCAAAGAATTTCCCACTTTACTTTCTCTGAGTGTTTATAAATGTGGGAAATAACATAAAGCTCTCTTCTCAAACACCTTAGCTTCAAATACTGTGGAAGTACACACCTGTAATCCCAACCACCTTGGAGAATGAGGCAGGAAGGTTGCAAGTTTGAGCCCAGTCTGAGCATTTTAGCAAGATCCTGTATCAAAATAAAAGCGGGGGGGGGGGCAGGGAGATAGTTCAGTGGTAGAGCGCCCCTCGACTCAGTCCCTACGACCAAAACACAAATTCCTAATCTTAGCGTTGTCTTATATGTGGGCAGGATTGCTGCTGGGTTCTCCGTCAGCTGGCGGCTGCAGGAAGTAGAAGTTGGCAGGCTTCTGTCTGGGCCCGCAGTCAGGGAGGAGGCGCGTGGCGCTGTTTGTGACTGACTGGTTTTCTGGCTGTGGCTGTCTTGATTCTTTGCCAGAAGACCTAGAGACGGGCATGTTACCCCCAGACAGACAGACAGAC
>NW_004524655.1:7858635-7877686 GCF_000260255.1 Octodon degus
TACTCTTTCTTTTTCTGCTGGCACATTAAAATACTCCTGAATTGTCCTTGGGTCATGGACACAGTCATTGGGAGCACACCTGTCCCTCAGGCTTTGCTTGTTGGCCAGGCTGGACAGTGCCCTTTGGTCCATACAGAAGCCCTTGCCCACCAAAGGATGCTGCATGATGGGGTTGAGTCCTTCACTCCTCAGCCAGGAGGAGCATGAGCAGGTTGTCACCACCCAAGGTTCACCTTTGGGAATTTGTCCCAAGAAACTAGTAGAAGATAAACTCAGGAATTAGAAGAGTGAAAATTAGACCTACAGAGAGGAGTCGGTCACATTCACATGGGAATGCTGTGAGGTTAATGTCACTTAGGTTGGTCATGATGGTGCATGCCTGTGATCTCAGCACTCAGGATGCCGAGGCAGAAGGATCTCAAGCTCAAAGCCAGTCTTGGGCAGCTCAGCAAGCCCTGTATCAAAATTTAGGGCGGAAGGGCTGGGGAGATGGCTTTGTCAAGGGCCTGGGTTCAATCCCTGGTTCCACAAAAACATTTTTTAAAAAAAGCAGAGGGCTTTGGCTCAGTGGTAAAGTACCTCTGGGTTCTATCCCCAGTGCACTATACAATTCCAGCTTTTTTTTTTTTTTTGGTGCTGGGACTCAAACTCAGGACCTTGTACTTGCTAGGCAGGCACTTAAGCCTGCTAAGTTATCTCCCCAGATGATTCCAGCTTTTGTTTTTAAAGTATGGGTACCTGGGTTGAAGCATGAAATACAATGGTATCTTGGTTCACAAAATTAGTTCCACGATTTTGGAAAAGATGGCTGCATTTGTGTTGTGTGGGTGAGATGGCTGCAGTTGTGTCTGCTGCCTGATGCAGAGCTTGCAAACAAAAAATGTTGCCGAAAGCTTCTGTTTGCAAAGAAAAGCATTTGTGGGTTGAGGCACCCTTGTATTACTTGTGGGCATTGGATGTCCAGTGCCAATTATATTCCAGGCACCCCATGGTGAATTGTGTCATCATCAGAAAACAATGTAAAATTTGCATTTAAAAATGATTTGAATGTTTTAAAAATAATTTGAATAAATCATTGGTGGAAATTTGAAAATAATTCTCACCCACTACCCCCACAGAGTCCCTTCACAGTCAGTAATGTTAGTTGGTGATCTGCTCAAAGATGGGTAGGTGGGAACATGACAGCCATCAGACCTTGTAAGACTGGAAAGAACAGACCAGGATTTCTAGTCAAGAATCTGCAAGGCAGCTTCACCATCTCAGACTCTTCCTGACAGGTTTTTTTTTGTTGTTGTTGTTGTTTTCATTTATGTATTTGGTACAGGGTTGCACTATGCAGCTCTGACTCGTAGTGATCCCCATGTTTTCAGCCTCCCCAGTGCTGGGATTACAGGTGTGTACCACCGTGCCTGGACTTGGTCGCTGGCTCAGTACACTCTGGCTGGTGCTGGCTTGCAGGACTGAGAATTGAACCCTGGTTCCTGTGCTTGCCAAAGTAGGCGCTTAGCCTGCTGATCTCTCTCACTGGCCCCTGACAGGTCTTTTTGAAGGCATGTGCTTATGTGTAGAATAAATACCAGGAATAATGTTACTGCAGTCAGTAGGTGGAAGTTATAGGTAAACCCGGTTTTTCTAAATTTCTCATTTCCAGAAAGAATTCATAAAATTAATGTATTAGCAATGAATTAATAATTAAAATAAGCATGGATTGGTGGAGAATTATGTAATAAAGGGTGTCTTAGATCCTCTCAACGCCAATATGCATTTCTGATGGAGCAAGCGCTTGGAGGGAAATGGGACATTTTAGGGGGAAGAAAATGAGTCCCTGTTTAGAATTTAGGAAGAAGATTTAAGTCCTAAAGTAATTGGAGTAAGTTTAAAGGTAAAGAAATAATGTTCACATAGAAATTAAATTACATAAGACTAATATGGCAAAAGTGAAGTCCATAGAGAATGGCAAGTCTTTTTTTTTTTTTTTTTTTTTTTTAATGTATTTGGTACATGGTCTCTCTCTGCAGCTTGGACTCGTAGTGATCCTCCTGTTCTCAGCCTCCCCAGCACTGAGGTTACAGGCATGCACCACCATGCCTGGACTCAATGGCTAGCTCAGCTCACCCGGGGGCAGGGCCTGCATGGCATGTAGTGCCAAGGATCAAACCTTGATCACTGCACTTGCTTAAGCAGGTGCTTAGTCCACTAAGCTATCTCGCTGGCCCTGGCAAATCTATCTTTAACATGCTATCAATACCATGTGGTATTGCCCCCACCCTTGATACTGGCGATCAAACCAGGACCTTGCACATGCTAGGCAAGTCCTGTACCACTAAGCTACCAGTCCTTGCACTTTGTCATTTTACTTTAAGACAGGATCTCAATAAATTGCCCATGGTGGCCTTGAGCATAGTGATTTTCCTGCCTTGGCTTCCCAATTAGCTGGGATCACAGGTATATGTTGCTGTGCTGACTGCTGGCTGATCGTCGCCCTGGCTGCACAGGTAGTTGTGTTAAATCCAAGGTGGTTGGTATGCTGAATATGTCCCCACTGCAGACGGCTGATGTACAGTCAGCAGTCTCTCCCCCACCCTGGGAACACTGATCACTGGCAAACAGTCAGTTGATCACACTCTTGTGGGTGGAAGGAGTTTGCCAGGAGATACTAGTCTTGGTGGGCCGTGAGAGTATCCTCCTTGCAAATTGCAGCACATCCAAAGATGCATTAGGCCATGGTAGCCCCTGGGTAGATGGCTGCCAGGCAGAGGAGGTTTAGAAGCTGTTGGACCCGTCTAGTTCAGCATGGTTGAACTGTGTTGGGGGAAATGAGATTAGGTAAGAAAACTCAAGACAAACGGAGGGTGTTCGGGCGAGGAATGAAGCTCAGAAAAGTAAGTAGGCGGGTCTGATAGCAAAAGAAATCCATGTACAGGTTGAGCTTAGTTTTTTTCATGGCTGCAGGGGTGAGGTATATACTGAGAATTGAAACCAGGACCTTCACCCCGAGCTCATCTCCACCCCCTTTATTTTTTGCTAAAGTGCCAATTTGTCATCTTCCTGCTTTAAATTCCCAAGGTGCCAGGATTACAGTCATGTGCCTCCACACCCAGCTAAGTTTTGCCGCTTCCTGTATTCCTACGTGTGTGGGTCTGGCTTCAGTTACAAACATTTATTCTGCTTTTATCTTAGTACATTTTTTTTTTTTTTTTTTTTTTGGTGGAACTGGGGATTGAACTCAGGTCCTTGTGCTTGCCAAGGAAGCGCTTATTCCACTAAGCCATCTCCCCGGCCCCATTTAGTACACATTTGTAGTACGTAATGATTGCTTTCATCATGGGGCTTTTTTTGTTGTTGTCTTTTTGAGACAGGGTCTTGATCTGCAGTTCAGGCTGACCTTGGACTTACTATGTAACCCAGGCTGACCTCAGACTTCCCACAGTGCACCTGTCCCAGCCTCTCAAGTGCTGGAATTGTAGGTGTGCACCACCACCCCTGGCTCAGGGCTTTTCTAATGGAAAATAACTGAGCACTTTGAGAAGGGTTCAGACAAGGCCAGGAAGGGATTGCAGCTATGGAGAAAGCTGGGCTGCAAGAGCTCAGGGGTCAGCATTTCAGCGTGGAAGCTGGCACACACCTGGTCCCAGGGCTGTGTGTGTTGGGGCTTCAAATAAGCTAAAGCACTCCTCCTCTGTCACAGACATCCAGGCCAGGAGGTGCACCAGATTATAGTGTTGAGAGGCTGTGTGCCCAGTGTGCTGACAGGACTGCTTGCCAGACACCCAGCCTCCCCCCGCAACCCCCTCCGCCTGGTCCCTCAGTTCCCAGCACCAGGGCTTACCTTCGTGACAGCCCTGCCCTCCTCACTGCCTGCCTCCCAGTCTCTTCCATGCTAAACAGTCTTGTCTTGCCGGGGAGATGGCTCAGTAGAATAAGCGCTTTCCTGGCAAGCGCAAGGTCCTGAGTTCAATCTCTGGTAACACACAAAGTCTTGTCTGTCTGGGCATCGACCTAGTGAAATACTTTGACAGTGGAGTGTAAGGGGCTCAGGGGACATAGGGTGGATGAAATGTCCAGCCAGAAAAGGCATGCAGGCTGGTGGCCAGGAACCCGAGGGCTGCATATGCACTATCAGAATTGAGGTTCAAGCCCTTTAGCTAAGGCAATAAGGCCTGAGAAATGGAAAGTCTCATTCCTGTGCTGAGAAGCATTGTAGGAGGTAAAGTTCCTTGGGGTTAGTGGACTCCGGGGCTAACTCCGGGCCAGTCCCCAAGCCAGTGTGGGACTGGCTGCTAATATAGTCCCCAAGTGATCAGTGGGTTGTTATCTCCCTGACCAGTCTCTTTCAGAGATGGTGGCTTAGGATGCCACATAACGTGACGCTGGAGAATCATATGGGCATCTGGCCACCTGTCTAGCACCTCCCCTCCCCAGGAGCCAGGCCACTGAGTGGCCTTAAATACTAGAATTGCTCTTTCCAGTGCCTCCAGCCACCTGTTCCCCTTTTTTCTTCTTCCAGAATGACATTTTAGTGCCCAGGACTCTGAAGGAGACCCTGGTTCTCCCTTTGCCTAGAGGACAAAGTCCACACTTAGGATGTTTGACCAATGTCTGAGCACCCACTGCCCGACCACATGGACCGACAAAACAAGCCATTGTGACTTCCTCACCGAGCCTTCCACCTTCCCTTCAGTCGGCTTTCAGAGCAGCAGCTGAAGCTGGCCACAGTGGTGCACGCCTGTAGTACCAGCACTCGGGAGGCCGAGGCAGGAGGGCCACCATAAGTTCAAGGCCAGCCTGGGCTACATAGCCAGAACTTGTCTAAAAAAAAAAAAATAGAAAAGAGAATGATGGTCTGGGGTGGGGGCACCTATTGCAGTTATCTGATCAGCTGTATCTTGCCTCCAGAGTACCACCCTCTGATCAGGTCAGCTGCAGGCTGGGCCATTGAGCCTCTCAAGGCCTACTCTGCCGGCCTCAGCTCTGTTTTTTCCAATATGGGGCGCTGGAGAAGTCAGGGACCTCAGAGGCAGAGCATGCAGCTTTGCAGCTGTGGGGAAAGGGCCTCTGGATCCCTTTAGCTCTCCTTGCCCACACCTGATAACCAGCGGCATTTCTGACCTGAGGCTCTGTGAGACACCACAGGACTCCTAGTGCTCTTTCCGTCCCTTTGAGCAGTTTCTGCCACCAAGACACCTTCATCAGCTGCAAAGGTCTCTGCCCATCAGGCCTGTGAGCCAGCTGGGATCTGAGGTCCACTGGCCCTTGGGACTGGGAGCTCAGCAGTGGCTCTTGGTGGCCCAGTCCTGCCCACTGCCATCCTTGGGGACAATCTCAGTTCTGAACCCAGCCCTACACTGCCCTCCAGCCTCCCAGGTTGGGCAGCAGCCCCCCTCTGGAGCCCAAACTTCCTGTGAGCTGGGATGGGCTCCCCATTCCCCTCCCTTGGAGGAGTAGCTTTACACTGCTGCCTCCAGCCGGAAGCCAGCCCCTACCGCTGCCCACACTGGCAGCCAGAACGGGGTGGAGGGGTGTGAAAGTGCTGCTCTGTTCCCATCTGAGGAGGGGAATTGAGCCCCTGCCACAAGTAGCTGCTTCCCCTTCTGATGATTCAAATGGACAAAGCTGTGAAGCCGCAGGGTAGGAGTGATGGTCGTGTGGTGAGTGGGCAGGTGATGTGACGCACCCACTCCCTGCAGACCTGGTCTTCAGGGAAAGGAAGGAACAGCTCTGTTCTTACTGTGTTTAATGAGACTTTCACATTCATGGTGGGCAAATTAAAGAAATCCCATGCGGGGAAGCAGGCTGCACATGGCTACACTCTCCTTAGCCTCCACGCCCTGGAGGCTGGTGGCCCGGGTCACACCCACCTGCGCCTCTCTGTGCAGTGACCACTGGGGTAGGCAGCTGGGATCCGAGGAGGGGCATCACTCTGTTTCCTTGCAGCCGCCGCCACTGCAGGGTCACAGAAGTGGGAATCTTGTGGGGAAGGTGCAGTGGTGGGTTCCTCAAATTGCAAATAGATTATAGAAATCTCAGGCTGTACCTGGCCTGTCAGAGTGTCTTTGCCTACCCACATATTTCCAGGATTCCTGTTTAATTTTTTTTAATTTTCCTTAACAACTGGATGTATAGTTTACCGATGTAGACCTGGTACACTCTAGATTGAAGATTATATATATATATATATATATATATATATATATATATCTTTGGAATAAAAGACTTCTATTGGTGTAAAAGTCTCTGTGGTCAGACTCGGTGAGAGTTGGCAAGTCTCTGTGGTGGCTCAGGGCACGAGGGATGGAGCCAGCACAGCATGTGGTGACAGGAATCATGAAGACAATCTTTGCTGTCTTAAATCACACCATACTCCTCTCTCTGTTCTATGGTATGACTAAGGGGTGTGTGTCTGTGTGTGTCTGTGTGTCTGTGTGTCTGTGTGTCTGTGTGTCTGTGTGTGTGGTTTGGGGCACCTGAGCCCAGGGCCTGCCACCTTACAGGCAAAATTTTATTTTGAGACTGCTTCTCGTTAAGTTACCCAGACTGGCCTCCAGTGCGGGGGTCCTTCTGCCTCAGCCACCCGGTTAGCTGGGACGAAAAGGGTGCGCCCTCTGCACCTGGCTTACCAGGTTCCCTGCTGAACAGTGCCCCACCCCACCCCCAGCCTAAAACAACAGAAACAAGATGCAGTCAAATGGGTCACCATGCAAACCTCGCTGTGTAGATCGCAGTGGTGCCTGCAGGGACTTGCACCCACCAGGAGCCGCAAACATTTTCCCCACCATCTGAAATGAGGACACCTGGGTTAGTGTGGACACCACCAAGGGGAGTCTGAGTCTCATGGCTGTAGGTTGTCTGTGCGTCAGATCTTAGGTGTCCAGGATGCCCAGCAGTGGCACTCCTGGATGGGGCCCTGTGAGCTTGATTTTCGGTTTCCTAAGGGGCCGTCCAGTCACCTGGCTTTAGCTAACACCAGGAGCCAGGCCCCAGGCCGGCCCTAGACTGGGCTGCAGAGTGGAGAGGAGCTTACTGCCCACTGGCTTTGTGGCTCACGATTCCCGCTCCACAGCATGAAGGGCAGAGTCCTGAGTCTCCTCAGGCTGATCGCACCAGGCAAGGCCAGCAAGGAGGAGCTGGGTGCTGTTATTGATACCCTGGGTTCAAACCCTGCCTTTGCCACTTACTAGCTACAATGATCCAAGCACACTGCCAGACTTCTTTGGACCTTGTTTTTACTGTCTCCAAAATGGGCATACCAAGCCGGCCATGGTGGTGCATTCCTGTAACCCCAGGACTCTGGGAGGCGGAAGCAACTTATACCTTGTCTCAAAAGTAAAAATGTTGGCTGTGTTCCCTTTTAGTAGCTCACTCTTATAGAAGGCATTTGTTTCTTTTACTTGGTCCAAACTCTGCAGAGTCTGTTTCTTTCCTACCTTTAGTAAACGTAAAACTTTACTATTGTTAAAAAAAAAAAAGGTAAAAATATAAAAAGACCTGGTGGGGGGTGGCTAAATATGATGGCCCTGGGTTCAGTCCTCAGGGCCACTAAGTAAACAAAATGGAATACCAATAGTACCTCTCTCCCAGGGCAGTTATGATGCTTAAATAAGTTAGGAGCCTGGGGCAGCGCCTGGAATGTGGTGACTACAGTTACTCTGCTGTGCCAGGTGCTGCACTCGGCCCAGGAGAGGCAGAGGGAACAGAACAGACACAGCCCTCTTTTGGAGCATCCCTGGAGATAGGAGAGGGACACTGTGCTCTGATATCATGGGGCAGAGGCAGGGCAGCCCAGGCTGGTCAGGGAAGCCTTAGGGAGGTGGCACACGAACTGGGTCTGAGGAGAGAGTGGCAGATATTAAGAGGGCGACCAGTGAAAAGTGCTCCAGAGGGGCCGGGGATATAGCTCAGTGGTGTAAGCACCCGCCTGGCAAGTGCAAGGTCCTGAGTTCGATCCCTGGTACTGCCAAAAATAAAAAATAAAAAAAGGTGCTCCAGGTGGAAGGAGCCATGTGTGCAAAGGTCCTACGGCAGAGAATCGAGGAAGAGCTAAAAGGAACAGAGCAGAGAACAAGAGAGTGGAGGCTGCAGAGGAAAAGCCATCTTGGGGTTTCAGTCTGTATTCGAAAAGCAACAGGGGCCGTGGAGCCCTGTGTGAGCAGAGAGTTCCTCTTGTTTAGAGCAAGGGAGGCCTTCATTTCTTAATACTAGGTGTGGGCAACACCAAGATCTGTAGCTTTTGCTCTTACATTTTACAGAATGTGATTTGCAGTCACATGAGGAAATCGGCCTTTATTTTATTTATTTACTTATTTTTTTAGGTGGAACCAGGGATTGAACTCAGGCCCTTGCGCTTGCAAGGGAAGCGCTTATTCTACTGAGCCATCTCCCCAGCCCTGGGCTTTATCGTGTCTGCAGCCCAATTGACTCTCAAATTCTTTACAGATTTCTTAGGTTGTTTTGCACTAGAAAATCAAAGCTTTGTTTTCTAGACAAGGTAAGCTTAAGGAGACAGAATGGTTCCCCTCCAGATATAGCAAGCTTAAAGCAAGTGCCCAGTTCTTGTGCCCCCCTGACCTGTGTTGTCCACCTAATGATATTCAGAAGGCTTTTGGCCTGCCTAGGCCTCGGTAGGTGGCTTTTGACCTATGTAGGCCGCCGTAGAGCTGCCATAGAGCTCACGAGGGGAGGAATCTTTGCCTTATCCAGTCTCTATCACTGGAAACTTGCTAGTTGTCTGATTATGTTTGTTGGCTACTCTTGGTTGGTTGAGTGTAAGTTCTTCCTTCCTTTGGTCTCACCATTCGTAAGAAACAGCTTTGATTTCACTTAGATCTGCAAATCAGTCCTGGCTTAGGACTCCTGTGACACCTAACTGGTTTTTGCTTGCTCAGGAGTGATTCAGTCCTAGTCTCCAGTTTAATTTACTTTAATCTTTTTTTTTTTTTTTTTTTTTTTTTTTGTGGTGGGGGCTTCCTTTGGCGATTGAATCCAAGGCCTTTCCACTGAGCTACATTCCCAGACCTATTAAAAAAAATTGGGGAGGGGGGCATGCTGGGGAGCTAGCACAGTAGAATAAGTGCCTGCCTGGCAAGTGCAAGGTCCAGAGTTCAATCCCTGGTACTGGAAAAAAAAAAATTCTACATTTTGAAACCAGTTCTTGCTAAATTGCTCAGGCTGGCTTTGAATTTACAGTCCTCCTGCCTCAGCCTCCCGGAGTGCTAGGATTGAAGACATGCACTACCACCCTGGGCTTTAATTCACTTTAACAAACATAAATATGCCTTCAATGGCTCCAACTGATTCCCTGGAAACAGAGATTTCCAAAGCCTGGGCCTTCTAGATTTTCTCCCCGATAGTTCTCCTGGGTTTGATACCGCTGCTCTGGTCTTTGAAGGCCCTGGGGGCACATCTCTGCACTCCATTCCTGGAAAGCACTCACGTGCTCGAGTCCCATGGGTGCAGGGGACAGCAAGATGTGGTTTCACGGTCGTCACACAGACAGCAGGAACCAGAATCTTCTGAGAATTGTTTGCTCCTCTCTGAAGCAAGGCTGGCTGATCAAGGCCTGCACACACCCTGGGAGTCCCTTCCTCTCACACAGAGCCTGGAGCTGTCACCAGTATCACCCACCGCGGACCTGCCTACTGCCGCTGGGGCTCACATCCAGAGTTTCTCCCACTGTGGGCCCTGAGCCTTATGGTATAGCTCCTACGTGCTAGCACAGACTCGAGGTGCAGGGGATGTGAAGTGTGTGCGTCCTGAGGTTGTGCAGGTCCCGTGGCCACTGAACCCTGCATGCGGGGTGAAAGAGAACACCAGTGACACCTGCACACCAGTGCCTGCTGCCACGGCCTACCACTGCTTGATGCGTTGAAACGGAACCTTGAATTTCACAGAAGGGCGGTGTGTCGCCAGACACTGCCAAGCTGGGTGGCAGACCAGGCGGCCTTGCCTTCACTCACCCATGCATAGGCTTTGGCTCCCACAGGGCTCTGGTCCTGGCTTCTTCGAAACCTGTGAAAGGAGGAGAAGCCTGGGCTTTCAGGCTGTGACTTCCCCACGTGGGGCCTCAGTTTCCCCGTCTGGGTTGTATCCTTTTCTGTAGCTTCTTCATGAGGTTAAAATTCTGCCCTGCCCACCACCTTGGAAAACAATGTGCGGGAGGCGAGGCCTGGCCTTCTCTGTGGCCCTAAGCCCACGTCTGGTGCAAAGCCACGGGGCTGACCTAAGGTGACCCCACCATGCTCCCCATTGCTGTGCTCTGCCTGGGCCGTGCAGCCAGCCAACCATCATTGTCACCACAAGTTCATTTCTCCTGGGAAGATTCTCCAGATGTTGCCCCTCCCACCTGTTCACCCCAGGGTGACATCTACTGCACTGTGTCACAACACTCTGTCTACTTGTTTACTCACTGTCCTCCCCAGTTGAGGAACAGCCACAGGAGGGCAAGAGCCCAGCTAGTTTAGGTGGTGCAATAATTCCAGCATTGCGAGAGGCCGAGGCAGGAGGGTCACTGCAAATTCCGAGGCCAGCCTGGGCTACCTAGTGAGTTCAAGGCCACCGTGAGCTACATAGTGAGACCCTGTCTCAAAAACAAAACCCAACAAATAAAAAGCCCCCAGAGCTGTTGGCTTTGTGCTATCAGTGTACCCAGACTGGGCATCAGAGCTGACTGGGTGAACCAGTGAAGAAGGAGAAACAAGGTAAACAGGTCCCGGCCAAACATGTGGCCCCAGGCCTGCAAACCCCACTACTTGGGAGGCTGAGGCTGGAGGATCACAAGTTCAAAGCAAACCTGGGCAACACAGAGAGACCCTAACCCAAGATAAAACCTAAAGAGACCTGGTGGGCTGTAAGCCTGCAGTTTCAGCTCTTGGGAAGCTGAGACTAAAAGATGGTTTTGAGTTCAAGGCCAGCCTGAGCCACACAGCGAGACTGTTTCATATCTAAATAAAGCTGGGGATGTAGCTCGGCAGTGCTGCGTTTGCCTACCATACACAAGGCCCTCCCTGGGTTCTATCCCCATTGCCACAAATGAACCGATGAGCAAGCAGGTCTTGCCCTGTGGGATTTGTAATCCATCTCCCCAGGGAGGCTCTGATTGCTGTTTAAAGGACCTCTGGTTGAACCCCAAAAAGCAAAGACACTGGATTTGCAAAGCCCTGCAAGTCTATGTTGTGTCTTCCAATCGGGCCCCTGTCCTTGCCTTGTCATGGTTGAGATGGGAGGGCCAGCCTCTGTTTCTCTTTTCACTGCCTTCCAGGGCGGGTCCCCTGCTGCCCCGAGGTCATACTCGGAGGGTTTATGGCCTGGCCTTCTGGGTGGATCCACCCTAACCAGGGTTCCTCCCCAGAAGGTTTCCATATGGTTTTTGGTGTTTTCATGATTAAAGAAGAATCACCCCACAGGTCCCTATCACACTGTCACCCAGTCTTGATCAACACCATCACCCAAGCTGTCACAAACAAGGGAGTTTGAGCCGTCACGTGGCCCAGGCTGAGTAACCACATTCTCGCTTCCTTCTTCCACACAGTGCCGTTGGGGGTTGGCAGGTTCTGAGACACGGCAGGGGGTGCCACACAGTGCCAGGCAGAGTGGGCTGGGGCCTTGTCACCAAAGCAAAGAAGTCTCTGCTAGGCCGGGAGGCAGCTGTCCCATGCTCTGCTGAGCACGGTAAGTGCTGCTTTGCAAATACCACGGGGAGTGGCTAGGGACCTAAGGGACCAGGGGACCAGGGGACCTGCCTACCAGCTGCTGGGGGCCCAGGGCAGGACCTCCGGGCACCGCCTGAGCAGCAGCCCCTTCCATGAGTGGACCAAAATCCATGGTCTTCCTGGAGTCTGTGGCTTTATCAGGCCTCTTCCGGTTCCTGATCCCTCAGTCTGCCCTCTCCGCTGGCTTCCCTGCAGCTGCCGGGATGGGGCATTCCAAATGGGAACTGCGGGAGGTTGGAGGAGGCCAGGGCTTTTCCTTGGCTACCACCCCACCCCTCCATCTCTTGGGTGGGAAACTGAACCCCAGAGAGGTGACGAGAGTTGCTTAGGGACAGAACTGAGATTTAGTCTGGAGGGGCCCGAGACGAGGAGCCACTTGGGCCTGTCCTGAAGCTGCAGGTTCCACAGCCGTGGAAACGGCATTCCCCCACACTTCCGTGAGACCGAGGAAGTGGCGCGTGTCCACGGCCACTCAGTAAGGTATTAGAATTATGATACTGTAGTTAGCAAGAGAGAATATGGTAAAAATAAGCTTTAGGACACTCTTGTTAATTTATATTTGGGCTACTTTGGGGCAGTAAACGAGAATGATAAAGGCTAAAGCTGCTTTCCCCTCTGTGGGCCCTGGGAAACACACACACAGACACACACACTCACATGCACTCATATGCACACACAATATATACTCTCATGCACACACACACACACACACACACACACACGCATGCACACACTTGCGCCACAAAGCTCAGGCTCTTGTACCTCGAATTCTCTCTCTCCCTGACCTCTCTCCTCCTTCTTTACCCATCCCTGACTTGGAGCCCCCCCAGGGCTGGGCCTGGCAGTGAGCTCAGGAGGTGTCTCCCTGGGGCTGCCCAGAGCCACACCCTGCACTGGGGATGGGGATGTCCCCCAGCAGCTGGGAGAGGGGAAGCCCTGACAGCTGGAGGGCCAGGCAGAGCAGGGCCCCCTGGGGGCTGGGAGAGGGCTCAGCCCCATGGTAATGGGCAGGCCCCTTTCTGCAGGTGAGATAACTGAGGCCTGGAGGACAGGAGCAGCTCTCCACTTGGGACAGGGAGGCCACCTGTAGGAGATGGAGAGCTTGGAGCTGACCTCTGGCTGCAGGGCACTTGTGACCATAGTGTCTGGGCCTGGCTCTTGGCTCCCTATGCTGGGCTGGAGCTGGAAGGCAGCAGAGGGCTCAGCAGGCAGATGGGATGGCTGGTGTGTGTGTGTGTGTGTGTGTGTGTGTGTGTGTGTGTGTGTGTGTGGTGTGTGCACGTACATGCTTGTCCATCTGAATGTCTACACCAGTGTCTTCAGAAAGCTGTCCCCTCTTAAAATGTAAGCGGGCAGAGTTCCCATGTTCATTTGTGCACAATACCTCACATCTGAATTCAAAGCACTCCCTGTCTGTGGCCTCTCGAAGGGCCCCACAGTGATGGAACACAGTTCCAGAGCATTCCGTGGAGCTTGAACGGCCCAGGTCTGGGTGGGAATTAGGAAATGTGTCTACAGAGGCACTTTGAGAGGGTGGGGGCTGATGATGGGGGTTCAGTGTCAGTTGACAAACATGGCAGGAAAGTCTGGAGACGGAGGTACCGAGTCGCCCAGCAGGCTGCCCTGGCTGGCCAGGCACTCGGTGAATCCAGGCAAAGCCAGGCCTGTTGCTGCGGGGGCCCCACTGAGTTTCTGTCTTCCAAATGCCTGAAATCTGGCGGGGATGGCATAGGACAGAAAGCCACAGAAATCTGTGCACAACTGGGACAAGTGACACTGGAGGTGCATGCGCGGAAGTGCCCACATGTGTCCTTCTGTCCACTGAGTCTTGGGCATGTGGCACAGTCAGTAAGACAGCGTGTGTTGTCCTCTTGGCATGGGAATGGAGTTCTAGAAAGCAAATAGTAGAAAAGGTTTAAACAATGGAAGGGAGCCAGTTGTGGTGGCACCAGCCTGTAATTTTAGCTACTCAGGAAGCTGAGGCAGGAGGATCACAGGTATGAGTCCAGTCTGGGCAACTTAGCGAGACCCTATCTCAAAATAAAGTAAAAAGGGTGGGGCATAGCTCAGTGATAGAGCACTTGGTGTAAGACCTGGGGTTCAATCCCAGCCCAAGGAGGGAGGGGAGATGCGAACTGGGCGGGAGGCAGTCCTGGACACTTCTAGGAGGAGGGAGTACTGGCTCTGAAGTGGACGCAGCCTTCTTTACAGCAGCAGAGGGGCTGCAGCTGGGGTGACCTCTGCAAGGAGACTGTGGGATCCAACCTCTGCTTCCTGTCTTCCTGGCCGTGTAGCTAGAGTCCAAGTGGGCCTCAGTGCCCCTCCCCGCTTTGCATGGTGTTAGTAACGGTTCCCAGCCCTTTGAGGGGTGAACACCTCATGTACAGGACACAGAGCTGGGCCCGGCAGGCTGTCTGCACTCAGTAGGTGTGGATCCCAAGCAGGAGGAGGCAGGGGCGGTGGGCTGCACTTGAGGTGCCCCACAAGGTCAGCTGTGTCACAGCCCCTCCTAGGGGACAGAGTCCCTGGCCCTAAATGCAGAGTGAGGGCAGCAGCTGGCATTCACTGGGTGCTTGTTGTGTGCTAAAGTGTCTACCCACCCCACCCACCCCACCCACCCTACCCACCCTGCCGACCCCACCAGAGCGCCCAGCTACGGTCTGCTCCCCACTTAGCGGCGGTTAGATTGGAATTTTCTCTGCAGCAGAAGCCTTACTCTGAAGTTCGGGTCTTTCTCCAGGCGGCAACTGTATGATAACGTAGGCTCCCTGCCGCATCCCGCGTAGGCACGCTGCGCCAGGCCGCCCCGCTGCCCAGCATGTCCGGGCATCTTTGCTGCAGGATATTTTCACGTTGCTCTAAGGCTGGGGCGCAGCCGCACCGCCAATCAGCAGCATGTGCGTTCGGGTTGTGCTCCCTAAGGTCTCAGAGTTGCCCCAGGCCATACAGCTCCTCAGGGGCAGGGCTGGAACAGAAGTGGTTTGAAGGAGACCCCCAGTCAGACCTGCAGAGTCGCTCAGAGGCTACCTCTGTCCTACCTGATGGGTCTGTGCTTTCCTTTAACCCAAACCCTGAGAACCGCAGGCCTTTGGGTTCTAAGGTTCTAAAACTTTGCATGCTGGGCTTTGGGTCCCAGGGGCGTCATTCCTTTTGTTCTTTATGTTGAGACAAATTCTCCTCAGTTGCCCACACTAGAGTAGTCTGGAGCTTGCAATCCTCCTGCCTCAGCCTCCCAGGTAATTGGGTTTTACCATGCCTGGCCCTAAAGGTTTATTTATTTACTTATATATTTGTTTCTTTATTGTGATTCTGAGGATTGAAGCTAGGGTCTTTACCCTGAGCTATGTCCACAACCTTTTTTTTTGGCAGGGAGAGGATCAGAAATCAAACTTATGACCTGGTGCTTGCCAGGCAGGCGCTGTGCTGCTGAGCTACATCCCTGGCCCCCACATCTACAACCCTTTAAAATTGTTTTTCTTCTCTTTTAATTTTTTTTTAATGTATTTGGCACAAGGTCTCACTATGCAGCTCAAAATTGTAGTGATCCTCCTGTTTTCAGCCTCCCTAGCCTCTGGGACTACAGGCGTGCACACCATGCCTGGTCTCAGTGGCCCGCACGGCCCTGGAGAATGAACCTGGGTCCCTGAGCCAAGCAGGCGCTTAGACCGCTGAGCTATCTTGCCAGCCCCCCAAATTTCCTTTTTTGAGACAGGATCTCACTAGGTTGCTAAATTGCACAGGCTGAGTTCAAATTAACAAATCTTCCTGCTTCAGCCTCCAAGAGTACTGAGATTACAGATACGGGCTTTATTTATAATTCTTATTATATTGGTGCATACGGGCTTTATTTATAATTCTTATTATATTGGTGCATCTTAGATATGCACAGTGATATTATTCGGCATGCGGAATTTGTACCTGTACATTGTAGGAGACACTTCCTGGACCTCATCTCAGTCCAAGAAGCCAATATTTGTAATCCCAAAGTTACGTTATTGGAATCCCATCAAGTTGATTCCAATCTACCACTTACAACGCAACCCACGGCGAAAATAAAGACACTAAATTATATTTGCAATCATCGGGGAGTCAAGGGGCTCTAAGTCCATGAAGATGGCTTTCCGGAACCAAGAGAGCCACCCAGGGTCTCACCCGGTTTTTGTTCAGTGGGGGAGTGGCTTGAGGAGGATGGACTGAGAATTGTGGGAGGTAGGTGATGCTTGTGAGCTGAGCTAGGTGGGTGGCCTACGTGTACCCAAGGCCAGCTGACAAACAGAAGTCCCAGCCAGCTCTGTACATAGGAAATAGGGCCAGGCTCAGTCAAAATGGAGACAGTCGCTCTTCTTTCAAGGAGAGCTGCTCAGGTGGTCCTCCGCAGTACATGAGATACACTGCTTTCCCCCCCATTCCTTTCTCAACCGCTCCTTAGTTACAAAAGCGTAGTTTTTATTTTTTCCTTCTGTTCCTTTTTTCTTGTCCTTTCCTTCCTTTCCCCCACCCCTTCGTTTCTTCCCACATCCTAATATTTATGAGACATTTTCATCCTTATTGACACTTTCAGTTTCTCCAGAGAAACCATATGATACAGGAACACGTGACCGATTTATTTCACCTAAGAGCACAGCCTTCAGGTGCATCTATTTAGCTAGAAATGTCATGAGCATATCCTTCTTGATGGTACAGTAGTACTCCACCATCTTTATCCATTCGTTGGTTAATGGGCCTCTGAGCTGTTTCCAAGATTTAGCTATTATAATGCGGCGGGCTTTATTCTTTGAGAGGCCGGGGCTGCTGGCTGCAGGCCAAGGTGTCCAGAGCTGGGTGTGGCCTGGGTTCCAGCCACCTTCCTCTCTGCAGCTTGGGTGTGGGCTGGACAGAAGCAACTGATTTTCGGGTGAGAGACAGGAAACGGCCTGGCTCTGCCCTCCTCATGAGCCCGCCTCAAGATAACCAGGACGCAGGTCCTCACTGGCTCTGAGCCAGGCAGGGAGAGAGGTGGGCGGACCCGGAAGTGATGCAATCCCGTGAGCCTCAGTTTCCCGATCTCTTGGGGGCCCCCAAGGCCAGGGCTCCGCCCCCCGCTGCAGGCGGCGGGGTGTGTGAATCCCCTGCTGCAGCGCAGCACCTTGACTCTGGCGGCTCTCAAAGTCCTGCTCTTCCCTCCTGGCCGCAGGCATCCTCGCTGTACTTCTGCCAGCTTTGCTGTGTGGACCCACTCGAAGCCCAGCGACAGCGGGGGCTAGGTAGCGGGGGAGGGGTACAGTGTTCCTGTGGGTCTGAGGCTGATGGCTTTCCCGGGGACGAGGGACTTGCAGTAAGGACGCTGGAAACATCTGGGAAGGTGGTGTCCCTAGACAGATCCAGGTGGGAGATTTGGGATCTCCAGGTGCCGCAGTTTATGCTCTCGCAGGCCCCTGTGGCTTCCCTGATCATCCACGGTGGGGGTAAGCCCGAAGCATCTCTGGGCATCTTCCCTTTGCTGTGTCCTCCACCTGCAGCTCCAAAGAGGCACCCAGGTAAACCAGCTCTGCCGGAGCCAGAGCCAGGCGCCTCCTGTGTGGTGGCTCGGTTGAGTCTCACACCCATGCTTTGCAGCAATACCCCCCATTTTACAGATGAGAAAACTGAGGCTCTGAGCAGATGGAGCAGCCTGCTCAGGAGCACATGACAGAACATGGCTTGGAGGGCTGCAGAGTTCAGGTCTGTACTCTCTCCTTGCGCAGGTGGCGGGCAGTCCCCAGTCCCTTGCTGCTGCTGGCCTGTAGAAGGTAGGACCAACCCCGCAAAGTGCCCCACTGCACCCCAGGAGCCCAAGGGCAGGTCTCTACGATTTTTGCCTCCCACCCCCACCCCTTGCTGTACGGGAAGTGGCTGAGCCTGCGCTGCCAGGAACCCTGTGGCTGGGTGGGGCTGCGGGCTGAGCGCTTGTGCAGTGAGGACACGGGGTTGGGCCACATACTCTGTCCCCAAGTAGGAGCTCAGCCACCTTGCAGACTGTGTGTGTGTGCACCAGTGCTGCTCAGCTGTGACGCGATGTGACGGAAGGTTGGCGGCCAGGAAGCACAGAGAGGGCAAGGCACCAGTCCCGAGCCTGCACCACCTCCCAAAGGTGCCATCCAGTGATGGGTAGATCCACGCCTGGGGAAGTCAGAGTACTCATAGTCCTTGTGGCCCAGTCGCCTCCAGGAACCCGCTTCTGAACATGGGACTTGGGGGACTGTTTCGATTTAAGCCATAACAAGCACTCCCATCCTTCTGGAACCGTTGCTCCCATCACCCCCTTATTGCCTCTGCTCAATAGCCCTGTGACGTGTCTTACCCCTACTTCACAGACAGGTAATCTGAAGCTCAGAGAGGCAGCAGACTGTCCCAAGGTCACATAGCTTGTCGGAGACAGAGCGAGGACTCTATCTCCATAGCGCCCATTTAGTCCTGTGCTCTGCCCAGCACCTGGGCACGTGGGGATGACCTTCCCTGTGATGAACCTTTAAGAAAGCTCCTTGTTTTTCTTAATTCTGCTGTCTGACCCCCAAGCCCAGCCACAAAGCACAGAGTTAATAAATACCTTCTTCTGATAAGCGCAGCTGTCTGCTTTGCCTGTTTGTCCAAAAATAAACGGTTTTAGCCAAAAACGGGAAGGAGGTGCGAAGTTTCTATGAATCCTTTGGAGGAAGCTGAAGCCACCAGTGCTGTCTTCGTGTTGATTGATGATGGCAGCAGCGATGACCATAGCTGGCTCCCCGCCACCCCAGCCATGTGCTGCCGTCTCCAAAGCCACAGTGCTGCCCCAGAACAGAGCAGGGCCACGGGCTTGGAGCTCGGTGGGCCTGATCTCCCTCTGTCTGTGTCTCCCCAGGTACCATGCCTTGGCTACTCCTCCTCCTGCTGCTGCTAATGGTGCCAGCAGGCCCAACCTCTGCCAGGGAGAGTGCAGCTAAGCACCTCACACTCACCCGGGGACGGAGACAAGTGACCATGGAGGATGACTATGATGAGGAGTATGAAGAATACCAAACAGAACCTCCTGAAACATTCACAGTAGTCTCTGTAGTCTCCGGGGTTATGACTATGGGGGGCCATCAGCGGGCAGGTTCTGTGCAGCCTGGGAGTCCTGAGCCGCCCACAGTGGCGGCCCGCATAGAGCCGGTCACACAGCAGAGTCTGGTCACAGAGGATCTGGCCTCACCAAGGAGCTCTGTAACTGTCTCTAGCACAGAGGCACCATTCAAAAAGGGGGCCCTCTCCATGCAACCAGCAGCCACGGAGGCAGAGACCACACAGCCTGTGCCCACAGAAGCAGAGACCTCAGAGCCTGCACCCACGGAGGCAGAGACCTCAGAGCCTGC
>NW_004524655.1:7878041-7881255 GCF_000260255.1 Octodon degus
GGAGGCCATGCTCACAAGTTTCACAGCCATAAAAGCTCTGTCCACAGAGCTATCTGCCACAGAGCCCATTGCCACAGTGGCTATGTCTACAGAGACAGACACCACAGAGTTCTCAGCCACAGAACCCACCCCCACCGTTACCTTTCTCGGGCACTCTGTCATTCAAAAGGACAGCACCGTGGCAGCCAGCAACTTATCCGGCTCAGGCCTGAAAAAAGGACCAGCTGTGCCCACTGGGAACTCCATGTCCCCCTCACCGACTGAGGCCTCAGGGCACATCCCTGTGAGGCAGTGCCTTCTGGCCATCCTCATCCTGGCACTGGTGGCCACCATCTTCCTCGTGTGCACTGTGGTGCTGGCAGTCCGCCTGTCCCGCAAGGGCCATATGTACCCAGTGCGTAACTACTCCCCCACTGAGATGGTCTGCATCTCATCACTGCTGCCCGATGGGGGAGAGGGAGCCTCGGCCACAGCCAACGGAGGTGTGAGCAAGGGCCAGGACCTCAAGGCAGAGGACAGGGAGGACCGCGAGGGGGACAACCTCACCCTGCACAGCTTCCTCCCATAGCCGCCCTCAGTCCCCGGCTCTTGCCCCCTCCACAGCCCCACAGCACTGGGCTTGTGGGGAGCCCAAGGGAGGGATTTGAGCACAGGACTGTGGCTGCCCCAGACAGGGCCAAGAGCAGCCACAGTCCTGCAGCCACGTAGGCCCAGTGGGGAGAACACCTCCTTCTCTCTGCTGCCGTGGTAGAGCCAGCTGTGCCCTGGCCAGCGCCAAGGCTGGCAGCCACTCTGCCTGTGGGACTCTTGCCCCTTTCTTCCCCCTACTGCTGTCTGCTGCCTGCCTCCCTCCAGGCCCTGGGGCTCATCCCCAGGTACCACGGATGACTAAGTTACCCGCCCACTCCCACAGCCACTACTGACACTGCCTCTGGTTGCTGTGGTGGCCAGGTAGGACAGGAACACTTGGGGATGGGTGCCACAGAGTGAGACTCCTGAAGCCAACTCCTTCTGTCCCTGTCCCCTGAGCAGCATCGCCCAGCCGAGGGAGCTTGGTAGGGTAGATCCTCTGGGCCAGGGAGATTCCTTCCGGGGACAGAGTGAGCCTTCCCTGCCCTCACCTGTGTTCCCTGTGGCCATGATTCAGGTGGGTCCTATCCCGTTCTCAACAGCATCCCCCACGCCCCCAGCCCAGCCTCAGTAAACATTTGATGAAGGGTGCATGGTGGCTGAGTCCTTTGCAGGCTCCCTCTGTCCTGCCTCCGTCCCGAGGCCTGGTGTGGCAGATGCCTCCCGCAGCAGGTCCCCAGCCCCCAGCCCCGTGGAACCCTTTGGGTGGGCTGTCCCACTGCCACTCCCCATGGGCAACAGGCCACCACATTCCTGCCTGGGCAGCTGTGGAAGGTTTCATGCTGTGAGGGGAAAAACGAGGGCTTAATTGCACTCCCTCAGGACCCCAAGCTGGCCTCGGAAGTGGGTGTCCCCAGGTCCCCAATGCCCCTCCATGTGCCCACACGGCCTCCCTGGGAGCCCGCTGCTGCCCACTGGCACCAGGACCAACTCCCTGAAGGGCAGAGCAATCACTGCAAGTCTTCCCCACAACTCAGAGGCGTCGTGGTGGGATGGGACCCAAGGCTTGGAAGAGAGCCGGGATGTAGCTCAGCAGCACAGCACCGGCCTGGTGAATGTGAGGCCCTCAGTTCCATCCCGGTACCAAACAAGAAAATAGTTAAAAAAATCAAAAAACAAAAACCAAAAAAGTTTGGAAGGGCTTGGCGATACAAGCCTGTCATCCCAGCACTCTAGGAGGCTGAGGCAGGAACATCTCAATTTTAAATTCAGCCTGAGCAGCTCAGCGACTTAGCAAGATACTGTCACAAAGTTTTACACATTAAAATGGGCTGGAAATGCAGCTAAGTGTGAAGGCCCTGGTTTCAATCCCCGGTACCAACAATACAGAAATCAAATAAATGAATAAAATAAGAAAGTTTGGAAGGGAAATGGGAAGAAGATAATGGGGTTGTGTGAGAATAAAGTGCTACCTGCGTGCACTGACGTGCCAAGGTGCAACCCCTTTCTCTGTACAACTAATACGCACTAATAAAATTTTAATTAAATTCTTAAAAAACTTGTCTTGGAGAGAAAGTTTGGGGCTGACCAATTCTTGCTTTGAGGGCAGGACAATAAATATTCAGGCTCTGTGACAACTTCTTCCATTTGTCTCAGAGCCACCTCGTGGCAGAAACCAGGGTGGCTGCGTTCTTAGAAAACCAGGCAGCAGGCTGGGTCAAGCTCTGTGCAGGCGCTAACCCTGCCTTAGGAGCGGGCAAACGAGCCTCAGTTTACCTGGGGCTTTCAGATGTGAGGATCGAAAGCCTCAGCCCGGAGACGGCAGCCCCAGCAAAGCGGAAGGTGCAAAACGCACACTGTCCTGTCTCAAGGGGGAGCAGAGGAGTCATCGCGGGAAAGGGTTTTTACGTCGCTGAGGAAACTCAGGCAGCCGCGTCCTTGGGGCGAGGGGCCTCCCCTGCCACCACCGCGGGAGGTCAAGGAGAAGATGGTGGCTGCAGCTTGTGAGAGGACTTGGGATGAGCGCAGTCACAGCGAAGGCAGCGGGTGGCCTGGGCCACGGGACAGGGCCGGTGACCCCGTGTCTGGCCAGGGCCGTGTCCGCACCTCCCTCTGAATGTCTAGGGTTAGGCTGTGCACACGAGGCAGCCTCGTTCTCAGGCTTTGGGGGGCTGGGGAAGTGGGGAGTCACCACCGTGGACGGGGCAGATGACCTAGCCGAGGGGCTGATGGGTCGGGAGGATCGTGGCTCAGCTTCCCTGTGGATCAGAAGCAGAGAAGGGGAGCGGAGGGACCCCAGAGCCTGCAGACCCGGGGCCGTGGGGCACCAGGGTGGTTCCTGGGGCCTGGTCACCGGGCTCCTTTCCCTGAGGGCTTGGCTTGGGGATGCCGCGATTGCACGGCCAGGTCTTCCGTCCCGCCGCCGGCAAAGGCCTGGCCCTTCCAGCTCTCGGATTCTCTCCCTCTCGGTGTGCTGTACCCTTCACTTGCCGGGCGCAAGACTTAATTCAGGAACATATACCCAGCGGAGTGTTACCCAGCCACAAATAGAAACGTCAATTGGAGACATGGAACATGCAGGAAAATGGATGCACCTTGGACCGTAATGTGAAGGTCACTTCGCGTAAGTCAGACACGGCACGTG
>NW_004524655.1:7881930-7884311 GCF_000260255.1 Octodon degus
CCTCCTCCTCTTAACTTTCCTATTTGTGTTTCGGGTATTTACCCCACGCCTTTGCATTAAGCCACGTCAACAGCCTTCTTTTATTCTGAGATGGGATCTCACTACGTCACTAAATTACCCAGGCTGGAATCGAACTTACAATCCTCCTGCCTCAGCCCCCAGAGAGCTGAGATTGTAGGCACGTGACCCTGCCCTCCCCGCCCCAAACTTGGCTTTCCCCTCCTTTCTGAAGATGAAGGATGAGGCTTATTTTGCCAGAAAAGAGCTCCGGGCTCCCCAAGCGAGGACAAGCGCGGTGTGTTCTTTCCCTCTGCGTAGGTGCGCTCACTCACGCCCAATCCGAAGCGCCAGCCCTTAGGTAGCGGATAACAGCAGTGGAGGTACATAGTCCCAAGAGCATAGAGAGATGATAGTAGGAGGTAGTAAAGTCTTAAAGAAGTGGGAAGATTTATGTGTGGATGGTCTCGTTTCTTAGCGTAACACCAGGGGTGATCAAAAGTGCGGTGGATGTTTAAATTTTAAAGATTTATCTGGGAAGGTGGCGGAGTGGTGCGCAGCGGAGAAACAGCCGCTCTGAGACTGTGTGTCCAGGCGCTGGAGTAGACCTGGAAGAGAAGAGGGAGCGAAGTGGGTCCCGGGGACCTTGCAAGGATCTGAAGCAAGAATTGAAGCTCCTGGGGAGGGTGAAGGGAGAGACCAAACGTGGAAGGAGGTAGCAAGCAGCGCTTCCGACTTGCTTCGTGGGAGGGCGGCTCAAACCTGCAGAGCTTTGGGGCTGGTGAGTTATTCAGGTTCAGATGTCCCCCAGGAGAGGGTGATTGGCTGGTCACCATCTTGGAGAGGGGCCACCTGAGCTCAGAACGCAGAGCAGGGGGCTGGTCTGGGCTGGTTCCACCTAGCAGCTTCCAGGGCCAGGGCGAGGTGGGACCAGGTGCCGCCAGCAGGAGGCTTCCAGCCTCAGGGCTGGACACCAACCCGAACTCCAATGTCATTCAAGGTGCAGTTTTGCTGGGATTATCCACTACCCTGCCATGAATCTAGGGCTGGCTTTAATCAACAGGGATCTGGGCTCTGTCTGCCCACTCTGCCAGTGACAATACGGGCATACCAGGAGATGAACCTTTTTTGGTAAATCTTTCCTTTTTCATTTTGTTTCTAGTCTTTCTTTCTTTCTTTTTTTTTTTTTTTTTTTCTTTCTTTCTTTCTTTCTTTCTTTTTTTTTTTTTTTTGTCTTTTGACACAGAGTCTCACTATGCACTTCAGGCTGGCCTTGAACTCACTTTGTAGCCCCGATTGGCCTCGAATTTACAACAATCCTCCTGCCTCAGCCTCTTGAGTGTTGCTGGGATTACAGGGGTGTGCCATCAGCCTCCCAAATTCTGCTGGGATTACAGGGATGCACCCCCACTCCTGGCATGTTGCTGTTCTGTGTTTGTTTTTATTTCTTCTCTCTCTGCCTCCTGTCTTCACCAGTTCCCCCAATTCCTGTGATCGTCCTTTGGCCTCAGCCTGGCTTCTTATCTCATCCTCTTCTTCTCTTTCTGTTTCTCCCCAACTGCTTTTCAGTTTTTTTCTCCTGAGGGTAAAATCACCATAGTGAGGGCATAGTTACTGCATAAAATTTTCTGGTTTTAGATTTTGTTATATAACCACAACAGTTACAGGTGGCAAATTTATTAATAGTTACCACAGTTTGTGGTTTTCAAGGCTGAGTTTGATGCTATCGTTATTGCTGGTTGTATTACTTTACCCAAACATAACTGTTCTAGTCGGTAGCTCTTCCTGGTAAGTCAAGGCTGAAACTACATAAGAGTAATGGACAATGCTACAGGCCAGGGCCAAAGAGCCAGGGGCCAAGCAAAACAGGCAGTGACTTCTCATTGTCATTAAAGTAAAAGGATAGGACGTTGCAGCATGCTCAAAACCCAGAGCCAGATACACCCAGAAGACTGTTCAACATCACTGGCCACTTGAGAGGTACAAATGAAACCAATGCTGAGACTCCATTTCACTTCAGAAAGAACGGCTGTTATCAAGAAATCAACCAGGGCCGGGGAGATAGCGCGGTAGAATACCTCTTGCCAGGCAAGCGCAAGGGCCTGAGTTCAATCCCTGGTTCCACAAAAAAAAAAAAAAAAAAAAAAAAAAAAAACCAATAACAAGTGCAGGGAAGGCTATAGAAGAAAAAGGAACCTTTCTCCATTGCTGGTGGGAACACAGACTGGGTTGACCCCTGTGAAGATCAGTGCAGAGAATTCCCAAAAAACTAAAGCTAGAGGTTCCATTTGACCCAGCTATTTCTTTTGTTGGTATCTTCCGGAAGGAATTAAAAAATCATACCATGGCAATATATGCATATATATATATATATAATTTTTTAA
>NW_004524655.1:7885207-7914517 GCF_000260255.1 Octodon degus
CCCCCCCCCCCCCCCCCCCCCCCCCGCTTTTCGTTCGTTTGTTTTGTTGTTTTGAGATCTTGCTGTGTAGTTCAAGCTGGAGTTTGAACTCACTGTGTAGCCCAGGCGGGCCTCAAACTCACTGTGATCCTCCTGCGTCAGCCTCCCAAGTACTGGGATGACAGGGGTGCGCCACTGTGCCCTGCCTCTTGTCACTTTCTGAAGCAGTTTCGGAAGTCCTCCTTCGGGTCTTTAGATGGTGTGATCAAAAATATGGTGACAGCCGCTGCTGAGTCAGCAGCGGGAAGGCAGGCTCATCCGAACACTGCGTTGGGTTCTCATCAGTCTTACTGACCAGAGCTGGCCCCGTGTGACCTCTGGCCCTTCCCCAAGGTCAAAGTGACCACAAAATGTAACGGATTTATGGATTCAGGACATCGAGGGAGCTGTATGCCTTATACCATAATAATTGTTTTACTTAAACATTATTTCCCACCATAGCTTGCGTATTTATTAAACAATTGTTGCCAAAAAATCTGGCCTCTGGCTCCTGGTGGCTCAGGCTGTCTGCTAGGCCCTGACCTTCTTCCTCCCGCCTGGCCTCCCTGTGTGCTTGAACTTCACCAGCCTCAGTCACCCTGTCCACACACACATCTGCGATAGCCCTGCCAACCCCTCAGAATCCTCTGAAACAGGCACTCCGATTCTCTATCTTACAGAAGAAACCAGGGTCTGTGGAGTGAAGCTGCCTGCTCCAGGAATGCATGAAGATTCGGGGTTGGAACCCAGGCTGAAAGCCACATTCTCAACCACAGTGTCACCCTGTCCTTGAGACCAGAGTGGGGTTCTTGGGGAATTCTGTGCCCCCTGAATCTCACTCTGCCCTCCTGCCCTGGAGCCTGGAATCCCCCTTACTGACACTCTGTGGTGCTGTTGTGGAGAGGGGTGACATATGTGGGTCCAGCCCCCTCTTTGCAGAGAGCAGGACACAGGAGAGCAGGGACCAAGAGGCAGGACCTGGGCCAGGGGCTGGATTTACTGAGCACTTACTGTACGCACAGCCTCTGGCAACACTTAATCCTCGTTACCTCCTCCGCCCCCCACAGTGGGGGGCAGGGTGCCCCGTTCATTGCTGGAGTGCAGAACACTGACCCACTTGTTACAGCAGGTTGCAGCCAGGAAACCAGACCCTGCCACTTGCAGCTCTGCCAGTAGGGAAGGAGGGAAGGAAGGGGTGTAGACAGGAAGTGTGAGGGGCTCAGCGCACTCCAGGGGCTTGTCTCCTGGCTGCTGGGGCGGTTCTTCGCCACCTGATCCTGGCAGGGGTGTTCCAAATGCTTCCCTCAGCTCTCACCCCTGTCTGCCACTCATCCAAGTTTTAGGTCATCACAGAGTGTGCCGGCCACTGTGTCAGGCTCGGGGACACCACGTGGGCAGACAGGCCCAGGGATGCTCTTGGCGGCTGGTGGCCTTGAGGCTGGGACCGAGCCTCAAGAAAGAGGCTACGATTCCCCGGGGCTTGAAAGATCACACATCAGAGCTGAAGCAATGGACCCCAAAACATTAGCTGCTATCTCAGTTGTGTAATGCAGCCTGCTCTCTGTGCACCCCTCTCTCTGCGTATTGCAGGGGTGAGTGCCGGCCTCCCACCTAGCCCAGCTCACAGGACTCACCTATGTCCCGCCATTCTCAGTCACTCCCCCTCAAGCCACTCTTTTCTTCATGAATGAATAAAACCTGGGTTCAGCCCTGGGTCAAGGCCCTTGTTCCGGATAGCCAATCACTGTGGCTGGACTTGCGACCCCTCGGCTTCCCGTAACTACAAATATACCTCAGTGTCTTTCTTCTCGCTGTGGGTTGCACTGGGTATGGGAGATTGGAATTGCCTTGAGGGGACCTCAATAACTTACCCATGGGATTGCAAATATAAACACTCCAGACTGAGATGAGGACCAGAAAGTGCTCTCTAGATAGGCTGCTTTGTGTGTGTGTGTGTGTGTGTGTGTGTGTGTGTGTGTGTTTGTTTAGTGTTTTTGACACAGGGTCTTGCTGTGTAGTTCAGGCTGGCCTTGAGCCCAGGCTGCCCCTGAACTCACAGCTATCCTCCTGCCTCAGCCTTCTGAGTGCTAGGATTACAGGTGCGCACCACCACACCCAGCTTGTAGCGTGTGCCTTATGTACAGCATAAGTCGATTCCTGTTCACTCAGTGAGGCCAGGCGAGCCGACAAGGCTCAGAAATTGCCCGCCTAGATATTTACCCAACAGAATGAAAGCATGTGTTGAAATAAAGCCTTGTACATGATGTTTATAGCAGGTTTATTCCTTTATTATTATTATTTAGCTTAGCAATGTTTTTTGTTTTTGTTTTTTTTTTTTGGCAGAACTGGAGGTTGAACTCAGGCCCTTGCGCTTGCCAGGCAAGCACTTATTCTACTGAGCTATCTCCCTGGCCCCAGCAGGTTTATTCTTTTTTGTTTGTTTGTTTGTTTGTTTATTCTTAATAACCAAAAACCTGGAAACAATCCAACATTCCAAACAGCGAATGGATAAACCCCCTGTGGTACGTCCATATAGTAGAGCAGTACTTAGCATAAACAAGAACCAATACCAGCACACATGCACCAGGGATGCAATCTGCCATATTAGGATGCAATTTGAACAGCCTTACACATCACTGCACCACTCTTTGTGTGTGTGTGTGTGTGTGTGTGTGTGTGTGTGTGTGTGTGTGTTTCTGGGGATCAAACTCAGGACCTTGTGCATGCCAGTCAGGCACTTATGCCACTGAGCTGTCTCCCCACCCCAAGATGCCGCTCTTGAACTTCCAGTCCCCAGAGCCATGAGCAGATAAACCTCTCCTCTTTATAAATTACCCAGTCTCTGGTCTTTTGATATAGTAACAGAAAACAGATTGAGACAGGAACCATTTCCTGTATGGTGCCTTTTGCACTGACAAGGCTGCTCTCGGTCTCCAGGACAGGGGGATTTCCACATCTATGGAGAGAAGCAGACCACTGCAAACAGCTCCCCACGAGCAACCGTTTCCAGTGTGGGTCTTGGCGCAGAGCTGCAGTGCACAGGGAGATGGTGAGCGAAGGCCCAGGCCTGTGTGAGGTGCTGTGTGGAGGTGAGGCCAGATGTGGGCCACCTGCAGGGTCTGTGTGGTGCTCGCACCTCTCTACTCCCAGGGATGGAGGGAGGTGGCATCCTGACCACTGAGATTCCAGGGGTGTGTCCCCTAAAATCTCAGGACGGTGTGTGCCTGTGGGCCGCAGCAATGACTCACCCTCCTTTCCCAGCCTCAGTGTGTCCTGGCACTGGGCGGGTGATGGGGAAATGTGTGTGGACCATTCCAACTACTGCAAAGACACGAAAGCAAGGTGGCCCCACCTATATCCAGAGGACGCTCTGCAGCAATAGAAGATGATGTTTGTGAGTGATGAGAAAACGCCCATGATATAATGTAAAAGCACAGTGAGCCTCGGTTTTCCTCATCTGAGAAATGGGACACTAATGCGATCAACCCATGGAGTGTGGTGCAGATGTAATGAGGTGACAGGGACCACCCTTAGCAGTAGGAACATCCTTACACAACAGTGCCTAGAAGAGGGCAAGTGTTTCCTACACCATGGCCATTAGGATTATCAAGGGTAGAAAGAGGCAGCAGGGTTTAGCTACTGAGCATAGCATATGGGTGAGCTAGATTTGCTTCCTATGCACTCTCATGTCCTTCTGATATTTCTCAGAGGACAGAATAAAGCTAAACATGAGGAAATCTGGGGTGCGACTGTCACACCCTTGTCCTACAGTGGCCATGCCCAAAATGACTCCACACTGGCAGCTCTCACCTGGGGAAGTTGAGCAAGGTCTCGAGATATTTTTGGCTGTCACAAAAAGGAGAGTGCTTCAGCCACCCAGGGCACTGCTCCGCGTGCTGCAGTGTCTGTTTCCCTAAAGTCATTCCTGCCCAGTGAAGAGACTTCCTCTCAGGTCCCCACTCAGCAATGGGGTGCACGAGCTCCCTTCCCAAAGGTGTCTAGGGGTGGACTAAGCGCCTGCTTAGGCAAGCACAGGGACCAGGGTTTGATCCCTGGCACCACATGCCACGCCGGCCCTGCCCCCTTGTGCTCTAAACTGGCAAATGAGTCCAGGCATAGTGGCACATGCCTGTAATCCCAGAGCTAGGGAGGCTGAAAATGCGAGGTTCACTATGAGTCTGAGCTGCGTAGTAAGAGCCTGTACAAAATACATTTAAAAAAAAAAAAAAAAAAGGTCTCTGGAGGAGAGGGTGCTCCTGTGTCACTGCGAACGCGCTTGCCAAGCAGAGCCCCTCTGGCTGCTGTGGTCCCAGGGCCTCCAGAGGGGCGGCTGTGCATCAGAACAGCTTATTCCTACCCCTCAACAGAAGAGGGGGTACAGTTCAGCAGAAGAGCTCAGAATAGAAGTGGCTCTAACACTGTCCCTTCTCCTGGCACAGGGACCCTGCCGGGGCGCCCAGTGTAGGTCACGGCCAAGCCTAGCTCTGTTCTGCCCACCGAAGAACCTACTGTGTACTCCACTCTGGCGTCCAGGCTTTCCGCGCCCTGGGGGTGCAGGCAGCCATGATTCATTGCGGAGGCTCTTGGGCATGTGTGTCAGCAGGAACTGCTGGGCCCCAACTCCTCCCCTGCTCAGACCCCCCCATCATAGCTGACCACCGTTCTGGCCATGTGACGGAAGGAGATCTCTGTCACCTCCCCCTCTGCTCTGGACTGCCAGCCCTCTCACTCCTTGTCACGTGCCCCTGCCTCAGGGCCTTTGCGCTTGCCATTCCCTCTGCCTGCTACTCTCCTCCTATGTGTCTGCGTGGTTCTTCAGGTCTCAGCTTAGATGTCACTTTCTGTGACAGGCCCACTGTGCAGCCTTCTCTCTGGGGAGTCACTGGTACAGTCCCTTCTCTTTCCAGGCCCTGCCCAGCACGATGTCCCAGCCTATTGGTTTGTGCAGTGTGAGGTCAGACCCCCATCCTGCTTGTTCCCTCTTTCCCTGGCTGCTGTGGCCTCAGGACCAATTCAGGAGGCCATAGTAGGACGAAGGAGCTAGTGGGGGTGGGGGCAAGGTGATGAGCCTGACAAACACAGAAGCCTCAGCAGCAGATGTGGTACTTTAGGACTTGGAGTCCAGAACCCAGTTTGAATCCCAAGCTTGCTGCTTATGAGACACGTGACAGACATAGGGCAGTTCCCCAGCTCTGGGCAGTACCCTGGCCTGTGAGATGTGAGGGTCCTTCTCCTCCTTCTCCACCTTGCAGGGTTGCTGCATCCTGTGAGGAACCAGAGCTGCCTGGCACACAGTGGACACCAGCGAGGGCTGACTGAGTCCCCAGCTCCACAGCAGGCAGGGACCCTCATGGGGGCACCGTGCAGGCCTCCGCGCCTGTGGTCTGGGGAGCGAGGCCCCACCCTGCTCAGCTCTCTGTCTTTTGGCCTAAAATTAGCTCACAAATTCCTTGGCTGCCTGGCTGGTGCTTCCAACCAACAATTCGAACCAGATGTTCCCAGCTGCCGGGCCCATCCCCCCAGGCACCACGGGGCCAGTGCTCAGGGTTGTTGGAGGTTGGAGGTTCCCCAGCACACACTTCTGGGCCCAGCCTAGGTGCAGGTGTGAGGAGGGTGGGTCCCTGTCCTTGTGCCCAGTTCAAGGATGGAGGGAGCCCCAAGGATGTAGGACCCCTCTAGTGGGGCGGCCCTGAGGATCCCAGCCAGCCCACTGCCTGGAGTGAGGACTTCTGGCTAGTTGCTCTGTGCCCTCCTGTCCCCTGCTAGCACTGGTCCTCAGCTCTGGGTGCCACTCAGCTGGTGTGACAGTATCAGCCCCACATGTCCCTAAGGTTACTGTCATGGTTCCTGGGTACTTACTAAGCACCAGGTGGAGAGGGCTCCTGGTGCCTTCTCACAGAAAGCAGAAGGATGGGGCTGTCTCTCTTGTAGGTGAGGACAAGGTCCCATGGCCACCTGGCTCTTTTTCCTCCTCCTCCTGCCCCATGTGGCCAGTTTTCCCCTGGCTGGTGGTCTAGGTGCTGGAGAGGACCCCAGTTGTGATGCTGTCCCTGGGCTGACTGTCGCAGCTGCAACTCAGGCGTGATGGAGCCCAGGCACACACACTAGAGATGCCTGGCCCTTGGGCCATTTATGCCCGGTCCCTTCCACTGCCTGCAGGTTGGTCCTGAACTACCTCCTGCCAGGGTCCGTGGGAGCAAGGGTGCAGGAGCAGGTGAAGATGAGGGGGCAGCACAAGCAGAGGCAAGGGCCAGGAAAACACACACACACACACACAGAGGGCCCCTGCCTTCTGACCCCACGCCCTCCACTCTTCTTGCTCCTCTGTTCCAGCCGCACCAGCTTCTTTGCTGCCCCTGGAAAGCGCCAGGCACCAGCCCCAGGCCCTCTGCACGGCTCTTCCCTCTGCCTGGTCTGTCTGCCTCTGTGAGCTGCCTTGGGGCTCTCTCGGGTCTCTGAGTGAACCCAGTCACTGTTTTACCTGCTTTCCCTCCGTCCTGCTGAGCCCTGGCCACCATGCAGGCCTCTACTGCTCAGTGGTCTTTCTATGGCTGGCCCATGGGTGCCCGGAGCGCAGTTGGCAGAAGGAGGCCAGGTCAGTGGAGGGTGCCCACCCAGGATGGTCCACGGGGGCTCCTGACACCTCCTCACAGGGCGCTGGGGAAGGGAAACGTTTGCAAGACAGCAGGGGCCGGGGAGATGGCTCAGTGGAATAAGCGTTTCCCTGGCAAGTGCAAGGCCCCTCAGAGAGCGCAAGGTTCTCTGAACCTTCTGACTGAGTCCTCGCCTGTGGGGAGGGTGCCATCGCAGCGCGCATCCCGTGCCGATGACTGCGCCGCCCGGGATTCTGCAGGGCGCATTTCCAGCTCCAGCAGCTCCTTCTGGGCCCTCGCCAACGGCACTGCACGGGTCACTGCCCTCCTGACTTCTGGCCCTAGAGGTTTGTAGGCCTTCTCTCTGCAGCTTCCAGGGGCGGAGCCGTTCACAGGGTACTGAGCCCTGTGCGGGCCGCGCGTCTAGGCATCCAGCTCCTGCTGCCATGTCCAGGCTGCCTGTGCTTGGGACTTGCGATGCACATGAAGATCTGCAGATCTCGAGCAGGAGGCGACAATGGATAACTTCACCAGACACACTCACCGGCTTTCCAGAAAGACTGCGTTTCTTTTTTTCTATCCCCAGCAGTGTGTGCGAATCTGACTGGGGTAGGGGGATGGGTTGGTGCTTGAGAAACTCAGGAGAATCTCAGAACACCAGGGCGCAGAGGAGCCGCCCCTGACCCTTCCCAGTCTAGGAAGGGAAACAGGCTTGGTTCACACACCATGCAAGGGCCAGGCCCTGGAGCCCTCAGAGCCTCCTGACTTCTCAGCTCTAACTGCACCCTTGCGAGGATCCCTCAGCACCCGGCCCTCCTTCCTCACACCGGGCCTCTCTGCCACAGGGTCTTTGCACTTGCTGTTGCCTAGCCTTGGGTGTTCCTCCTCCTCCTGCCCTCGTGAGTCTGGTTCCCCTTATCCTATAACTGTGGCTTGGACACCACCAGAGAAGCTGTCATGGACCATAGTCCATAAAATAGCTGCCCAGGAGCCTGTCCCTGTCCCTTCCAAGGGGCTTTGTTCTTTATTTCCTCAACAGCAGCCCACCATGTTGTGTGACCCTCTCTATTTTCTGGATGATCTGTTTCCCTGTCTCTCCCCTCCCAGGAACTCTGGAGGCACAGTTGGTGTCCTGTCCCTTGTCATCTTCCAGCACCTAAGTCTGAACGGGCACTGGGCAGGTGGCTGTAAGTATCTGCTAAATGAACACGTGAACAATCTTGCTGGCAGATTCCGGCCAGTTCTGTCCTTTCCCTGGGCGTCAGTGTCTCCTCCCCGCCCCTGGCAGAGCACCTGCTGTGTCCCAGGCCGAGGTGCCAGGGATGCTGAGACAGAAGGGGCCCTGATTCTGGCCCTGAGGGGTTCACAATCTTAAGATACAGGTACAGAAGCCACAATGGTGCCATGTGGGCTCAGGGTTCAGAAGGAGAGTCCAGGGCTGCGGGAGCACAAAAGGGGCTGCTGTGTCCTTCCCTGGAGGCTGGGTCACACGGGCTTCTTGGTGGTGGCAGAGGAGGCCCAGGCAAAGGGAGCATGCAGGGCAGTGCCTGGAGGAGGGGAGAGCCCAGCAAGGGGAGGCTGCACTCTCTGTGCCGGCGCATCCCAGCAATAGGGGAGCAGAGAGTAAAAACAGCTTCCATACTGATGGGGCTGTTGAGGCCCTCAGCCGTGTCACAGCACACCTGGAATTGCAGCCAGCCTGGAGGAGGCTGCTGGATGTCCCTGGAGCGCCAGGCAGGAGATGGCCTCACCACTATCCCTTCAAAGGCCGGGCCTGGCCAGAGCAGGCCTCGCCTACCACATGAAAGGCTCCTATTTTTGCCCAGAGGGCAGGCCCAGTGGCCTGGGGGCCATGTAATTAGAAGTCCACCCCTGGACCCAAGGGGTGTAGGGGCTGTGGTGGGCCAGGCGGTTGCTGCCCCAGGCTCAACCAGGGAGGGTCCTGGCAGAGACCCAGTTGCCTGAGTTTCTCCCGCCCTCCTGACAGCAGGGTGGGGCGGCAGCTAATTGCACGGTGAGCCCAGAGCGGGGACTTTGAGCTGCTTTCAGGCTGGGCTGAGGGCTGGGTGCTGCCTGCGCCTCTAAAATTACAGGCTGCAAAGGTCCAGCCGGCCCCACTGTGGTGCAGTCCATGGGGAGAGCCCAGGCCGGCCCCACATGCATCCCAGGACTGGGGAATGTGGAATGTGAGACTTGGGGTGGAGGAGGCATCACTGAAAGTGCAGGAGTGGACATTGAGTGGACAATCACATGGTCAGGAAGCACTGAGCTCTGTGTCCCAGGCACTACCCTAGATGCTGGAGTCAGGACAGTAGAGACAGCCAAAGTTCCTGTAGACCTGGTGCATCAATTCCTCATAGCAATAAGCTCTAGGAGCTGCCCAGTGGGTGCTGTGGTCCCGGCCACCTCAGGGCCTTTGCACATGCTGTTTTAGTTTCTAGGAAGCCTCTGCACCTTTGCCTTCTTAATACCTCTCACCATTTTCAGGGGCAGCCCTGTGAGGGGAACCATGTTAGCCCCTGTGATCCCTGAGCTACTCTCAACTCTATGCCCAGGGTGCTCTCAGAGAGTCACTTGTTCGCTCATTTATTTATAGGGAATCTCCTGACAAGTCTGTGAGCACTGAACCTGCGTTTGCTCATTGCAGTCTCCCAGGGATCCACAGTGGGAGAGGCTGCAAGAAATACCTAGAGGGGGGCTGGGGAGATAGCTCAGTAGAATAAGTGCTTGCCTGGCAAGCGCAAGCCTGAGTTCAATCCCCAGTTCTGCCAAAAAAAAAAAAAAAAAAAAAAAAGAAAAGAAAGAAAAAAGAAAAGAAATACCTAGAGGGTGAATGAGATTCAGCATCGCTGGGGGTGAGCATCCACCCCCAGCCCCATGTTTATCTGTGGCCCAGGCTGGGCATGATGGGCACAGGGGCCACGGCTTGTGTTCAGTGGGTCAGGTACAGACTCCCCTAGTAGTGCCCACCTCGGATGCTGTCCGGCCTCAGACTCACTGGGGTTTCCGGTCTTAGGAAATGTGTATATGTACGTGTGAGTCCTTTGGTGCATGTGTGTGCATATGCACATGTGCAGATCTTTGTGTATGTGTGTATATGTGTGTGTGTGTGTCTTTGCATATATCTGTGTGTGTGTGTGTGTGTGTGTGTGTGTGTGTGTGTGTGTGTGTGTATGTGCTATGTAAGTAAGTAGAGCCTGTCGGAAAAAAAAATGTGTGCACACTCTGTCAGGAAAAGCAAAGCAGGGCCGGCCAAATAGCTCAGCGGATTAAAGCACCTGCAAGCAGGTGCAGAGGCTGGGGGTGCGATCCCCGGGCCTGCCTTGCTGGCCCCGCCCCGGGGGTGCGCTGAGACGGCAGTTGAGACTGGGTGTGGTGGTGTAGCTCGTAGGAGGCTGTAAACAGGTGGATCTCTATGAGTCCGAGCTAGTAGTGAGACACTAAACACCCTGTAGACCCTGCCCTAAAATACAAAAAAAAAAAAGCAGCATTCTGGTGTTTCCTTAATAGCTGGTGTCACCTCATGGGGGATGTTGTTGTGGTCTGCCGTGGGCCCTAGCTGGGGAAGGGGCCCTTTCAGAGAGATTAGAGGTCTGGGGGTGGCATTTTTGGCTGCGCTGGCACAGGTGTGGTGCAGGGAGAGGGCCCTGCCCTGGGCCTGCTGCGGGATCCAGGGGAGCCCCTCTCCTGAGCCTCAGTTTCCCGTAGCTGTCTTATGGGTTCCCCTTCCTTCTCTGGGTGTGAGGCACAGCATTCCCTGGGCTCTGTGGGAGGGGGAACCCGTGTCCTGTTGGGGGAGCAGGCAATCCTCCGCCTCATCTGCTGCCGAGGCCAGTGGTGAATGGGAAATATGGCCAAAAAGTTGAACCTGCCCTGTTCCCTAAGACACAGGGCAAAGCAGATGCTCATAGAACGGTCAGCTGCACTGGGTATTAACGCCATGTGGGTGGCCGAGGAGGGCAGGAAGCGGTGCGAGGTGGTCCAGTCCCAGGGCACACCATCCCTGTAAGGGATGTAGTATACTCTGAGGGTTCTGGAACCTTCCCCTGGGGTCACAGAGCCTGACTGTGTTCCAGCCTGGTGTTAGAGCTGGCATAATGCACGCCCTCCCACTCCCGGGTCAGAGCTTCCATGCCCGACCCTGGGGCCTGGGGCTGTCACTTCAGAGCACCACAGGGGTCTGCAAGTATGGTTCAGGATCCCAGGCCGGAGACGGCCGGGTCTATCCAGGGGCCCAGGGGCGCCACAGAGAGCCTTAAAAGTGGGAAAGGGAAGTGGAGGAGAACTGGGCGGAAGGCAGCCTGTCAGGGGATGTGGGAAGCTGAGGAGTGGAGGAGGGCAGGAAGCTTCTAGAAACAGGAAAGGCAAAAGAACAGATTTTCCCCTTGGAGGCTCAGATTGGATGCCAGCAAGGCTCATCTCAGACCCCGACAGCAAGGTGTAAACATGGACCACTCTTGCCTGCTCTGCTTGGGGGCTCTCAGGACAGCAGGGAAACTGTGCACTTGGTGTCGGGCCTGGGTGCCTTACATTGGCAAGTACTGTCTTGCCCGCTGGATCCTCCCATTTCCCCAGTGGTCAGGTGAGTACTAGGACCTCTCTGTTCCCATTTTACAGATGAGGAAACTGAGGCTCATGACAGCGCTGTTTGTTTCTGGGCCCAGGGCTTCCTGTGGGGTTGCACAGCTGGAACAGGCCTTGATTGGGTTAATTGTACCCTGGCCTCCAGTTTCCCAGGACTGCCAGACTGACTGCTGAGTCCAGAAAGGACTGGCTGCTACTGCCTGCTGATGCCCACTGAGTCAGGTGGGGCTGGGGCCCTCCCTGGTTGTCCTGCAGCAGAAACTGCTATGTGTCCATGGGGACCAGCGTATGCATGGGTGAGGGTGTGTCCCCTGCTCTGGGGTCAGTGCGGGGTGATCACAAGAGAAAAGATGGGAAGTTTGGTTTTATGTCCCAAATAAATGGCTGTCCCCACCTCGTGTGGTGATTAGCAGCTGGGACCACTGCCAGGAGCAGTCCCTGTCCTCCACAGTGGCTGTGGACGGCCCACCACCCCTGCCCCTCAGGCCTTCCGTGGCTCCCCACCGCCTCCTGGGTGGAAGCCATTTCCGTATTTTGCTGCTGCACCGACTCTCCGCCCCTCTGAACCTGCCCTCCTTCTCACCTGGAGAGCCTGTCCAGGGTCTCCTCCTGCGCAGCCTCGCAGTTCGTGAGGAGGACCTCCCTGCCTCCTTCCCTTGCTGTGCCAGCCTCTACAGGCTCCTGAGCCCTGGGCGTGGTCTCTCTGCTGCTGAAGATCTTCTGTTTGGTTAAAAATAGGCAATACGTGGGCTGGGAAGGTATCCCATGTCTACCATCCCCTCACAAGTGCAACATGCTGAGTTTGATCTCCAGTACTGAAAAAACAAAACAATGCACAAGCTGGATGTGGTGTCACACACCTATAAGCCCAGCATTCAGGGAGGCTGAGGCAGGAGGATCACAAGTTAGAGGCTAGCCTGGGCAACTTTATGGCTTAGTAAGACCCTGTGTCAAAAAACAAGGATTGGGGGTAAAGATAGGAGCGAAGGCTCTGGGTCCCATTCCCAGTACAGAGGGAGGAGAGCCGGGAAGCAGCACACAGACATGGGTTCTCCTGTGAGTTGTCAGTAAGCGTCTGCAGGCCCGAGAGCTCGCAAAGGCTTGGGCTCCTATGATTCCCCTCTGGAACCTGCTCGGCCCAGCGCCTGGCCCAGCGGATGTGCTGAGCATCTGCTGAATGAATGAATGAGTGTTAAGTGGCTGCAGGCCCTCTTGCTTCCTCAGTCAGCTAGATATCCTGGTCTCAGGGCCTGCCCGCCACTCACTTCAGGCGCCTTATTGAACCATTTGACTTCACTGTGCCTTACTTGTCCCTCTGTGAAATGGGTTTGTAATTCCTGCCCAGCCAACCCCATGTGGGGCCTTGTGAGGCCACAGATGCCAGAAGGGCAGGGCTAAGAGGGGCCCAGCAAGCTTCCCTCCCACCCTAGAAGGGGAACTGGTTGTAGAGGCCTGGGAGGAAGGGGGCTTGGCCGGACCAGGTGCCTTAACTCAGTAGCTCCGTGCCTCAGGCTCAGGGCCCCTCCTGGCCCCTTTGCATACGTTCTGATACCCAGCTCTGCACTTCAGCCTGGAACTCCTGAGTCACAGCGGGAGCTAGGGATGGGGACTGTTCCTTCTCCCTTCTAGGGGCCTCCCTGACCTCAGTCCTGGCAGTGAGGGGGAACAGGCAAGACTCTACTTCTCGGTTCTGAGGAAACATAGCTAGACGGTCCTGTCTGTCTGTCTGTCTGTCCATCCATCTGTCCATCTGTCTATCTGAGCCTTCCTTGGGGACCCCAGGTTAGGGAGGAAGTGAGGCAGCTGCAGGGCATGGAGGGTGGGAATGCGTGTGGCCCAGCCCGGCCCCGCCCCTCCCTTGTCCCCACCCCAAACTCTCTTAATGAAATCAAGCTGGCCCTGCAGCCCAGCCGGAGGAGACGGAGGAGGGACGGAGGACAAGGAGGGCAGGCGCCAGCCAGAGCTGCCGGCATCAGTGGCAGGGACTGTCCCAGGCGGCTGGACGTCCATCTCCTCCACCTGGAGAGTGCCTGGTCCTGCAGCAGTCACTAGTAAGTCCCTGGGGGAGGGGTCCCAATCCTCAGAGCCTGCATCTGTCCTGGGGCTCAGGGTTGGGGACTGTCGAGCTCAGCAGAAGCCCGTGTGTGCCCAGGGTGTGCCAGCCGGTGGCCAAGGGTTCTGTGGCCCAAGTGGCTGCTGGGGTCGGCGGCGGCAGGCGTGCGGGCGCCTTCTCTGAAGTGAATGGTGCTTCTAGGCTCAGGGCCCAGGCATTGTGGGACGGCCCTGTCCCGTGGTGGAATGCAAGATGCATGTGTTGTGTGTTCTCTGTGTAGGGCATCGTGCTGTATGAGCCTGTATGCTAGTGTCCTGGGTGTGTTGTCCCTGCAGCTGCTGTGTGTCTGGGTGAGTTCTGAGGCCCCAGGAACCCCTTCCCTCCTAGACCTCCCCTCTGAGGAGCCTAGCTCCCTGTCCTTGCCTGGCCCCGGACCTGGACTCGGCTTCAGCCTGGACCCCCTCCCCCAGACTACTAATTGAAGCCAGATTTTGTGGGCGCCCCTCCTCCTCTGGCTGCTGGTCTCTGGGTGGGAGTGCGACAACAGCTCTGGACCCTCAGCTGCATGTTTTGGGGTACTCAGGCCCTGGGGGATTTGCATCTTTTTGCACAATTGTGACTACAAGCACCCTGAAAGAGCCACGGCAGCTGTGAGAGGTTCTTGGTAGGGCCCAGTCCCTGCTCCCCAGCACCCTGTGTGCACCCAGCACCGTCTTGGCTGGAGTGTGGGGACTGTCCCCTGGCCCAGAGATGAGGACCAAAGCTCCAAGAGGCGACACGCGTGGCTCAGCAGCTCCTGGATACTAGAGCTGCTTTTGGGCTGAGGGTTGTGGTGCTGCCACAGGTAGCCGTATGTTGTCTCTGCGCATGCGTTTTCTCCGCGACGGAAGCACAGGAATCGGGCCTCACCCTGCTCCTAGTGACCTGAGATTCTGAGTCCTCCTGAAAGCAGAACCAGACCTTGTTTCCCAGGCCGGGGCTCCCACTCTGCAGATGGAAAACCGAAATTCAGAGAGGGCAAGGGCCTGCCTGGCAGCCCGTAGCCATCTGCCTGGAAATTGGGCTGGTTCCCTGTACTCTGTGGTTCCAGCATAGAGCTGTGTCCCTCTACTTACTGTCTCTTTCTCCAGGAGTCAGGAGGGGTGGAGGGGAGTGCAGACTCTAGCGTTGGGGTCCTAGCCTTTAAGGGTCAGTGTTAGTTTGCACAGCCTCCTTCTTGGTCCGTGTCCTCTACCCAGTTCCTTTCTCTGACTCATTGCTGTGTGTGCATGTGTGTGTGCATGTGCGTGTGTGTGTGTGTGTGTGTGTGTGTGTGTGTGCATGCACATATCTGTGTTTTGGGTCCTGCACTCCTGTGACCAGAGCTGAGAAAATTTCACTTGATGGGTCACAAAAGTTGGCTTTTTCCTGGGGGGTGGGGAAGACGCCGGGTGCACGCACACACAGAGGAGGACAGTCACTTGCTGGCCTAGGAGGAGAGATTGTCGGCGGCTCCTGGAGTGCTGAGCCCCTGAATTCCACCTTTCCTGAGTCGGCTGCTACCCCGCTGGCACTTTCAGAATGTTATCCCATGCGATTCTGATGGTGCTGTGAGGCTCACTGTGTGATCCCCCCACCCCACCCCTGCCACACACGTGCACACGCACAGACAGCGCTGCCCTTTGCAGATAGGGACAGTGAGGCTCAGCTGAGACAGGAGGTAGAGCCAGGCACGGGGAGCCAGGTGCTGGCCTGGTCCGACTGGCTCCCCAGCCACCTCGTGACTTCCCCAGGGCTCAGCCTCCATGGTCCTGGCACTGCAGCTGCCATTATTAAAGATGGGCAGACTCAAGACAGGCAAGGTGCGACTAGCAGGACATAGCCCCCCCCCCCCCCCCCCCCCTGGGGCTCCCTCAGCAGCTCCAGTGCTCCCGCCTTCCTTTCGGCTGAGAAGTGATGCCCACCAGGGATTGAACTCCTTCCTGGGCTGGCGCAGGTGTGCGGTGAGTGCGTGTGTGGACTCCCAGAATCAGACAGAGGATGGTTTAAATCCCAGCTGTGTCATCTGCGTGTCCTTGGGCAGGCTGTCTCCGAACCTAGGGCCCTTGCTTCTGTAGAAGGGAACCTAGGAAGTGTAATCCCTGGGGAAACCCGGAATGCCTAGCTCATCTTAAATGAGGTGTGACGGCTGCAGTGCCCCTCAGTGGCAGAGCTTTTGCGGAACACCCACAAGATGCTGGGTTCAGTCCCCAGCACAAGGGAAAAATATTTTTGCTACCTGAGCTGGTCAGAGCACGTTTAGTACAAACAGCCCTCTGAGTTTTTGGTTTCTCCAGCTGTAGATCCAACAAACTGTGGATAGAAAATATTAAAACAAAACAGTGCAGCAATAAAAAACTAATCCAGCATATCATTTAAGTAGCTTTTTTGTTGTGTGAGCTATTAAAAGTCGTGTAGAGGTGATCTAAATACACAGAAGAAGCCGGGTGTGATGGTGCCTACGTGCTTTCTGGCACTCGGGAAGCTAGGCAGGAGGATTGTGAGTTCTAGGCCAGCCTGGGCTACGCAGTGAGCTCAAACCAGCCTGAGCTTTATAGTGAGACCCTGTCTCAAAAAACAAAACAAAACCCACAGATGGCCATGTGTGTAGGTTTTACACAGACCCCACATCATTTTATTTCAAGAATTTGAGCATCCATGGATTTTCTTGTCCTTGGAGGGTGGTCCTGGGTCTAATCCTCCCAGGACTAGACACTGAGGAACTAAAGCACAGGAATTGGGGCCTCAGGTCACCTGGAACAAGCCATTGAGTGCCCCAGCCTCCACCTACCATATCTCCTGGGTCTTCACTGTCACCCACGTCACTGAGCAGACCCTGTGGTGCATACATTAAAAATGTGCCCTGCAGTCCAGGTACCCGGACCCTCAGCCCCTTTCCAGCTTGGGAACTCGCTTGCCCCTCTGCCTCTCCACCTCAGACCCCAAGACAGGGCCTCCGACCAACCGGCCAATCTGAAGCTTTTCTTAGCATCCATAGCTCTGGCAGCTTCGGGGGAAGGCGGCTGGGGACTCGGCCATGACGTCCTGGGTCTGTCTGAAGTGCCGGCACAGTCTCACAGCAGTTAGGAGAGTTCGTGTTTTAGACACCAGCTCTTCTATAAACTCTGGCCATGAGGAATTTATTAATCAGCAGGGCTGTCTGGGCCAGATGTGGTCTGGGGGTTCACGCAGGGAGCAGCTTTCCTGCGGCGAGAAGGGGGTGGGAGGGAAGTTCGGGCTCATCTGGTTCCCATCTAGCGGTGGTGGTTCAGGGCAGCAGCTTTGGCTTAGTCTCAGCAGAGGGGCTTCCTGGGGGAGCCTACGGGGCCTGCCTGGATCTTGGAGGCCACAGGCAGCGTGGGTGATGATCCTGGCATGGAGAACCCCTTCAGAGCTCAGAGACTGAGAAACTTCTGGAGCAGGACCTGCCAAGGCCCAGGGGGAGCCTCTGGCTGCGAAGCTGGTATGTGGCCCTGGGGCCACTGCAGCCACTCTGCACGGGGACGAGGCCCTGCACACTCGCTCAGTCACCCCTCAAGGACTTAGTGACTCAGCCCCGCCAACAACTCTCCCTTCAGGCTGAGAGCCAACCCCAGATCTTCCTTGATTTGTGATTGTGAGCCTCAGTTTCCTTACCTGACAAATGGGGATAATCTTGGGATACCCTTTCCGCTGGGTGTCAGGATACATGCCTGTAATCCCCACACTCGAGAAACTGAGGCACGAGGATAGCACTTTGATGCCAGCTTGAGCTGCCTAGTGAGACCCTGTATCAACCCCACCTAAAAAAGGAAGGAAGGAAGGAAGGAAGGAAGGAAGGAAGGAAGGAAGGAAGGAAGGAAGGAAAGAAGGAAGGAAGGAAGGAAGGAAGCCGAAGCAGCTGGAAAACCATGAATATATAAGTTGTTACTGTCATTTCAGGGCATTTACTGAGCACGTACAGGGTACCCGACATGGTGCAAACCCCAGAAGGTGCTGGGGTGAATCAGATTCAGCCCCACCACCTCGACCTCAGAGGGAGGAGGACATGGTGTGTGTGCCAGGGGCCAACCAGCAAAGGCCAGGGTACCCTGGGCCTCCAACGCCAGAATGGGCAGTGCTTGCTGGGACTTGTCCTGTGTTCCCTGCAGTCCCTGGGGCCTGGGGGAGCCCCGTTTTGGAGACCCCAGATGCTCCTCTGACTTCTCCCTCCCTCGTCTCCCTGCAGGTCTTGGGCACCATGGCCTCTGCAGTAGGCTCCAGCCTCCTCCTCTCCCTGCTGCTGCTCCTGCGGCCTGTGCCTGTGCCAGCCCTCTCTGTGTCCCTGCCTACCACCTTCCTGGAGGACATGGGGGGCAGTGGGGATGCAGAGGGTTCGTCGGCCTCCTCCCCCAGCCCCCCACCGCCCTGGACCCCAGGCCTCAGCCCCACATCAGGGGAACCCCAGCCCACCGTCCTGGAGGGCCCATCGCCCCCCACCAACTTCCTGGATGGCATCGCAGACTTCTTCCAGCAGTACGTGATGCTCATTGCCGTGGTGGGCTCGCTGGCCTTCCTGCTGATGTTCATCGTCTGTGCTGCGCTCATCACACGGCAGAAGCACAAGGCCACCGCTTACTACCCATCGTCCTTCCCCAAGAAGAAGTACGTGGACCAGAGTGACCGGGCTGGGGGTCCCCGCGTCTTCAGTGAGGTCCCCGACAGGGCTCCTGACAGCCGGACTGAGGAGGCTCTGGACTCCTCCCAACAGCTGCAGGCTGACATCCTGGCGGCCACCCAGAACCTCAAGTCTCCTGCCAGGGCTGCCCTGGGCAGCAGTGGGGAGGGAGCCCGGCTGGCAGAGGGCAAGGTTGAGGAAGGGGCACAGGGCAGCCAGGAGGTGGCCTTGGATGCCCAGGCATGTGGGGTTCCTGAGGAGAAACCTGTGGTCCTGGAGGGGTCATGCTCAGCTGTGGCTGAGGGCACGCCAGCAGCCAGCAAGGGCCCAGAGGAACCAGAATGGTCTTTCCCTTCAAGCCAGGAAGCCCAGGGACCAGCGGGTCCCCCTGAAAACCCCTGTGCATGCAGCAGTGCCTCCCCCAGCATCTAACAGCCCCCAGAGTTGCTGGCCTTGACTGTTGGGCCCCTGTGGTCACCTCCTTGGGCATGCAAAGGTCTTTAGCCCTGACTGCTTCCTCGCACCCCTTGTGGCCACCTCCTGTGGCAACCCCAGTGGATCCTGTCCTGCAGCAGCTGGAGAAGCTGGCCTGTGGTTCACCCAGGAATCCCTCAAGGGTCGGCAGCACTCAATGCCTGTGCGTACCTGTGGGCTCCACCCCAGCGCCAGGCTCTCAGGGGAGGTGGAGGACAGATGCGTGCCCATGAGAGGCATGAGCAAACTGCCACAGCATCAGCCATATGGGACAGGGGATGCGGTCATAGGTCCCCTGCGAGGAGGCAGATGATCTAGGAGCTTGAGGAGCGACTGGGTGGGTGCACTGGGGCACCTCGGGCCAGCAAAGCAGAAGCAGCCTGGGTGATGCCACCCATCCTTTGAGTCTCCCTAAACCTGAATCTTTCAGGGTTGCTCCACACTGCCTCCCCACCTGAGCCCCACCCAGTGGTCTCTAGGCTCTGATGGGCCACACAGCAAAGGCTCCTTTTGGACTGGGTTTGGAGCTTGACTTAGCCTTTCTGACCTTTTTATTTGTACTTTTGGTTGTAACCCAGGTCCTGGGGCATGCGAGGCAAGGGCTGTACCACTGGGCTACAGCTCTAGCACTGCTCTTTTTAAAAATAACTGTAAGATCAGATCCCGCAAAACTCACTCTGGAAAGTACTGCTCTTATTTTCCTGAGGGTGCCCCCAAGTTCTGTTTGGTTCAGAGCTGGGATGTAGGGTGTTGGGATTGGGTTTCCCGAGCTACCCCTACTTGGGTTTGAATTTCTCACCACAGTACTGCTTCTGGGCTGAAGCACAAGCATTGAGCCCTGTCTGCCTGTCAGACCCTCAAAGCAGCCCAAAGCTAGGGGGTTGTGCTCGAGGGGACCCCCATTTGGTTTCTGACACCCAGCCTGGAGCAGGGGGCGCTGGCCACTGGCCCTTTGCTCACAAACAAGGGCTGGCAGCCTGTGCCCACAGCACCCTTCTGTCCTTGACAGGGAGCCTGCACTCCATCCTGTTTGGGGGAATCTTGAGAGGGGCTTCTGGCCCGCTCCTCTGCGTGGGGCTTCCCCAACCTCTGCGCAGCCCTGCAGGCACTGAGCTGAGATATAACACACCGGCATAATAAACCTTGAATCTGTCCTGTGTCTGTCTCACTGGTCTGCCAGAGGGAGGAGGGGTGGGCTTTGGGCAGGGGCTGCTCATGGGCTGGGAGCAACTTTCTGAGGGATGGGAGGGTGGAATCCGCCAGGTCTCAAAGGCTGAGGGGAAAGACGGAGAAGAGGAGCAGGGCACAGTGCGGCACATACCTGTTGTCCCAGAGCTCTGGGACTGAGGCAGGAGGATCGCAAGTTTGAACCTAGCCTGGGCTACAGAGCAAGACCTTGTTTCAAAATAAAGAATATAAAGGATGGGCTGAGGATGTAGCTCTGTGGGGAGGACCTGGGATCAACCGTCAGTACCACAGAACAAACAAAAAAGGTCTGTATGTAGAGAGATTATTTAGATGCGCGGGGTGGGGGGGGGAGTAATGGGCTCCCCAGCGTGTCAGCCACACCGGACTGGCTTCCAGACACGCTTCTGTTGTTGATCACGGTCATGGCACAGTCACCGCCCTCTGCTCCCCTGAGGACAAGAGCAGGGACAGGACTCCCAGCTGGCCATGCCTGGAAGAGGACTGTGCACTGTGCCGGTCCTGGGCAGTGCCACACACATGGCACCCTCTGCAGGCCCTGGCCCAGCTGGCCCTGCCTTTGTCCCCTCCCCTCCAGCTCCTCCTTGCCTTGATGGCAAGTTCCTGGGGTGGCTTCCCCCACCTCCGGGCCCTGGAGCTCCCAGCTGGGATCCAGATGTGGCTGCACTAGGAGCATGTGCCGGGATCTGGGGAAGGGAGGGCGCGGGGAGGCTGTGGACCCTGCATGCAGCGCATGGTCCAGAAGGCCTGGGCTTGGGTTTCCCTGCACACAATGGCCTCTGTCTTGCTCAGTGGGGAAGCCCTCCCCGCCCCTTGCCCAGCTCCAGCCAAGAACAGCAGGACACCTGAATGGGCGTGCCCCTTACCAGTGTGCTGTGTGGCTCCGGCCAAGTTGTTCAGCCTCTCTGGGCGTCTCTGCACACTCCTGAGCTGTAGGGGTCTCAGACTCTTGGATGTGGCTAGGAAGTGGACTAAACCATATCAAAATCCAGAAGCACACATTGGAGATCTTTGGGGGCCTGCAGAGTGGGCTTCCCAGGCAGCAGCCGCCCACCAGTGCTCTGCTGGGCCACCCAGAGGGCAGGGTGTGTGCTTTAGCCACAGCTGTGTCCCCTGAGGCAGGTGGGGTGGGTGAGGAACTGAGCCCCAGGACAGGAACGGCTTCTGCACTTCCCAGCGCTCCCAGCTGTGGGTCCTCTTCCCTTCCACCCCCTCCTGTCCCCCATGCCTTGCAAGTCTCTTCCACTCAGTCCCTTCTGGCCTCTGTGCCAGCTCCACCTGGGCGCCTTCCCCTTCCATGTCCCACAAGTTTGGTGATGACAACAGTCACAATAGATACATGCCTGCCCTGTGCTGGGCCAGTTCTAGGCATCATTAACATTGAGACCCACAGCCCTAAGGTGGGCACTGCTGTTCTTCCCATGCCCAGGTGAGGAAACTGAGGACCAGAATGGTGCCATCAGGTGCCCAAGTCACAGAACCAGGCCAGCTCAGCAGTTCGATTCCAGAGCCTGGGTTCTCTGCTGGGCTGTACCTCTCCTCTGAGGACTGAATAATGAATGAATGAATGAATGAATGAATGAATGAATGAATGAGAGGTGCTTGGGGCCAGGACAGCAGGCCTCCATTCTTGCTAGGACCCCTCCAATCCGCTCCCCAGCAGGGAAGCTGGTGGCAGTGACAGCAAGCCATCAAGGGTTGGGAGTGGGTCAGCCTGTCAGGGCAGAGCTGGGCTGGGGGCAGAGCACCTGGTGCCTCAGTTCCCAGAGCCTAGGATGCTGCCAGGGTAGGAGTGGCCCTGCCACCTCAGGCCTCGCAGAGCTGCCCCACTTGGAGCCCAGCCCGGTCATGCTTGTGCCACCTTTGCCATGAGGAACAGGTCCTGACCCTGGGCTCTGGCTGAAAAGGAGGATACCAGTGGCCTGTGGCTGGGCGTGTGATGCTGAGGATCTCATGTAGAGAGTGGGGCTCCTTCCTGTCCCCTGTCCTGCTCTGATCAGCCTGAAGGCTGCCCTTAGCTGGCTAGAATCAGGAGACAGCAGCAGGGGACAGCATACATCTCTGTGCTGGGAGTATCTTTGTACCTGCGGAGGAGCTTATGGCTCTGGGTCCTGGGGTCAGACGGTCTGATGATCCCAGCTCCATCTTTTCTTGGCTGTGTGGCTTCGAGGAAGTTGCCTGTCCTCTCTGGGCCTCTTTTACTGCATGCATAAAGGGGGTGTTAAAATACTTGCTCCCAAGAGCCCTCAGAGCAAGGAAGCAGTGTCTGGAGGTGCCACCGGAGAGAAGCCCAGGTGTGTCCCCCCGCCTCCAGTGGCCTCTGTGCTCTGCGTGTGTGATCAAGTGAGCAGGCTCCTTACCCATACGAACCCTCCTCACGTTTGCACAGAGGTCTGAGCAGTGTCCTAACGTCCACAGACGATGGAGCAGGCTCAGAGGGGTGCAGCGGCTGGCCTAGGGTCACATAGCCCAGCATAGCTGGAGGTCAAACCCAGGCCTGTCTAGCAGCTCAGGCGGGGCTCTGCAGCACTATGCCTACACTATCCTTTTAGAACGAGGCCAAGGCCAAGCCCCGGTGCCCAGGGTGGGGCGGGGTGGTGTCCACTTCCTTCCTGGGCCTGCTGCCTTGCTGCCTTGCCATGCCCTGCCCCCCACTGCAGGGGGCTGACCGTGGCTACCTCAGTTCTCATAGAAGTTTGGGCTGTCAAATCTGGCCCAGGTGGGGCAAATTAACCTTCTGGGTTCTGAGAAGTCCAGGAGAAAGTAGCAGATTGTTCTTCAATCACAGCTACTTCATGAGCACTTCCTGTGCACCTCCGGGATGGCGGATGTGCTGTTCACAAGTAGGCCCGAGGCGATGTGGCGGTGGAGATGGGAATGAATCACCCAGATGCAGCAGCAAGGACTTGTGGGGGACAGCTGCCATGGATACAGGGGCTGCCCTGCCTGCATCCGGAGCTCTAGCCTGGGGTTTAAAAATCAAAACAAAACAGATCTACTTGAAGTATAAATGGTAACAGGCTTAAATCAGGTGATTTTTTTCCCCCACTACTGGGGATTGAACCTATGGCCTCTGCACTGAGCTACAACCCCAGTCCCTTTTATTTTTTAGAGACAGGGTCTCCCTCAGTCACCCAGGCTGGGCTGCAACTTGTAATCTTCCTGCTTCAGCTTTCTCAAGTGCTCAGACTACGAGTGTGCGCCACCTCCCCCGGCTACAATCTGAGGATTTCTGACCCATGCGTATTCCTGTGGAAACCTCCCAATCCAGACAGTGACTGTACCCAGCACATCCCAAAGCTTCTCTGACCCTGCTCTGACCCCTCCTCTTGTCGCGAATCCTCCTCCAGCCCCTCCCCCAGGCCCCAGCAAATGTTGATCTGCTTCTGTCACTACGATTAGCTTTCATTTTCTGAATTTTTATATACAGGGAACCGCACAGTGTGTACAGTTTTTGGGTGGCGGCTTTCACACGACATACACGGTCCACTTTTTGTTTATGTTATTGTACACGGTGGTATTTCACTCCTTGTTATCGCTGAGTAGTATGTTCTTGTATGGATGCACCACAATTTGTTTATCCGTGCATCTGTGGACATTTGTGTTGTTTCCGGTTTGGGACTGTTGCAAATAAAGCTGCTTGGAAATAATGTTGTTATTTTATTCCTTCTTCACATCCTGCTGAATGAGGTGGTTCTTTTTCTTGAGTGGGAAAAAATGGAGGCGCAGAAAGGCCACAGAACTGGTACGTGGAGCCCTGAACCTTAAACAGTGGCATGCTGAGCCGAAGCAACTTTAGGAAACCTCTGGACTGGAGGTATCCGGATCCCCTGAGGTCCCTCTGCAGGTGATGTTGGTGTCACTGTGTCAGCACCAAAGGACACCTTGGGATCTAGACCAGTCCTTTGTTTTATGCCTGGCCACACGGGAGCCGGACGGGGGCTGGCTTGTGTGGGGCAGGCAGTGGTGGCTGGCTGGTGGCGCCTAGGGCTGTGTTCACCTGTGCTCCGTGGTGGCCGTGGTACCCGTGGTACTCTGTTTGGTTTGGCGGGAGGGATGGGGCCAGTCTGGGGCAGGACGAGGATCTCACATATTTCCAGGAGGTTTAAATCTCAGGAACGTCCAGCTGCTCAGAAATAGCAAGAGGGATTTGGCGCCGGCTCCAGGACCTGAGGCCCCCACCCCAGCTGCCCTCCTTCCCAGGAGGCACTAGGGTTTATGGCGGCAGCTGCAAAGGAAAAAAATAGCCCTGCTTATAAACTAGGAGGGCTGGTGCTGGGGCCCTGTGATGAGGCCCCAGTGTCCTCCACTCACTGGGCCCTGTGGGGATACCTGGGGGTTACTGGGGTGGGAGGGCCCAGGCCTGTGGGTTTGGGGAGCCAGACTCCACTGAGGGGCTGGGACTGCACAGAGCTGAGGACAGGGGACAGGGACAGCCTTTGCCCAGCATGCTTCCTTCCCAGGTCCTCCGTTACAGAGGTGCAGGGAAGGGCAGCCCAGTGGTTAGGAGATCCCCGTGCTACCACCTCCCAGCTGTGTGACTTCAGGCCGGGCACTTCACCTCTCTGGGCTTGTTTCCTTTTATGGGAAATGGGAATCCTGAGGAGCAAGACTTAAAAGGCCTGTAGGAGCTGAGTTCATCTCTTAAAGTGCTCTGGAGGCTGAGGCAGGAAGACTGCTGCGAGCTCAAGGCCAGCCTGAGCTACACAATGAGACCTGGTCTCAAAATGAACAAACAAATTTAAAGTGCCTAGAGCTGCCCTGCCTCATGGGCTCTGTGAATGAAAACTGTTATCATTTGAGAAAAAAAAAGGAAGAAGTTTCTCTCCCTAAATGCCTGGCTCTAACCAGGCAAGGTAGCACATGCCTGTAATCCCAGCACTTGGGAGGCTGAGGCAGGAGGATTGTTGTTGAGTTTGAGGTCAGCCTGCACCACATAGTGAGACCCAGCCTCAAAACACAAAACAAAACAAAACAAAACAGCGCACAGCACCACGCCAGGCTCTCCCAGGGCTGTGTCTCCTTTCTGGGTCACTTGAGTCAATGTAGATGGAAATGTGGGTGGCGACATGGTCGGGGGAGTCTGGGCCCATCTGGGACAGGAGTCAGGGCTATTGCTGAGGGAGGCTGGGGGAGGGGACCCAGCAGGGACCTCCAGTCACTAATTACCAGGGGACCTCAGCGGTGTCTCTGTCTCCAACCACCAGCAGCACCCTGGGTGGAAACATCCTGTGGGCACCCTGTGGGGAGGGCACGAGGTGTCTGTCAAGTTCTCCGGGCCCACATACAGGCCTTGTTACCCCCCCAACCACTGTCCTTCCTGCCCCTCTTGGGGGCCTGGCGCTTTCCCCGTGAGATCTCAGGCCCTGCCTGGCTCCGGGGAAGCTCGGGGGGGAGGGTGCTGTTCCGTTCCTTGCCACTCCTGCTCTGAAGAGAGGCCCCTGCAAGTCTCAGCTCTGAGACTGGCAGGGGGCTCCCACCTGCAAGCTGGGTATGCAGTAGGTGCTCAGTAACTGCAGAGAAGAGACTATGGAGCTCCCGGTGGGGCTGCGTCCTGGCATGAGGAGCAGAGGGGAAATGTGGCCTTGGGGAAGCCGCCACCTCCCCTGCACCTGCCCCTGTGGGGCAGTGACAGGACATGAGGGCCTCCAAGTTACCCCCTCAGCCTTGGGAGTTGAAACCCGTGAAGTGGCTCATTTCCAGAGCAGCACTGCATAGGAGGCACTGCAGTAAGTGCTGTCGTGACACCAGGCCCTCACTCAGCCAGGAGGCACGGACACTGTCTGCCCTGCAGAGGAAGACATGGATGCTCATCAAGGCAGGGGATTCGCCCAAGGTCACAGGGCCAGATGGTGAGCTGAACTTTGAACTTCCTGACCTCCGATCCACACTGGCTGTGATCCCCTGGCTGGTGAATGGATGCACCGTTGCAAGGAGGTAGGGGACCCAGGGCCCACAGCCTCGCTGGCGGCTTCAGCATCTTTGCAGCAGCTGAGGCTGCGTCTAGCCTCACGATCTGCAGGCAGGAAAGGCAGAAAAGGGCTCCGACCACAGGGGCGCCAGGCTAGGCCTTTCCTGCGTGTTCCTGAACAGGCCTGCTGCATACGTGGCCCTGGCTGTGGACAGGAGCCCACTGGGGGCAGGAGCAAGCAGCAGCCTTGTGCCTTGCACAATCACCCGGTGGGGCAGGCAGCGGGTTCTGCCCTTCCTAGAGAAGGGAGCGCAGAGGTGCCTGTCCTGGCAGTTGGGGAGCCACCGTGGCTGCCCTGTCCTTGTTTTTGCTGCTTGTGGGGAGATGCCAAGTGAGCGCTTGCGGTGTCAGCAGCCCAGGCTCACCACCTTGGCAGCTCTGGCGTGGCCCTTTCCCCACTCTGTGCTACTTGCGACAAGTCCCATGCCTGTCCTGGCTTAAAAGAGTTTGTAGCAAAGGAAAGCAGATTGCCGGTGAAGGATTGCAGGCAGCGATGGGTCCCAAGGCCGGTGTTCTTGGCAAGTTGGTGCTGTTAACATCTGAGGATGAGGGCAGCAGGTGCTCTTCCTTACAGATGACAAGAATCACTCAGTTCTTACCAAGGTTTTGGGAGACCCTGGACTCTTTCTCCAACCTTTTTTTTTTTTTTTTGTGGAACCGGGGATTGAACTCAGGCCCTTGTGTTTGCCAGGGAAGCACTTATTCCACTGAGCCATCTCCCCGGCCCTCTCCAGCTTTACAAGCCAGTTTATTTGTTTCTTCAGGGGACAGAGTCTTGCTAGGTAGTCCAGACTGACCTTGAATATGTGCAGCCCAGGCTGGCCTCAAACTTGCCATCATTCTGCCTGCATCAGCCTCCCAAATGCTAGGATTCCAGTGTTAGACCATACTTGGAACTCTTTTTTTCTCTTTTAATCCACCCCAGAGAGACCCCTGCCTTCCCCAGTTTTAAGGCTCCTAGAAGAAATCTAGCCCCTTCCGTCTCTGTATTATCCAACAACCCTGCACTCTGAGGGAGTCCCTACTTCTATCTAACCTAAGTCCAGCAGGCTAGGCGTAAAGGCCAGTTTCCTCAGAGCTCCACGGGTACAGGGTTTTACTGAAAGGCCTAGGCTAGACCCTGGGAACCAGTTGGAAGCATCTTGAACCTTTCCCACGGTTTCTTCCAGAATCAGACATCTTTTCTGTGTCAAACTTGAATCTTTGCAGTATCTGGCTTTGAGTTCACATGGGGGAGGGTCAGGCAGTGGGGAGTGGGTGGATGTCCCTGGTGGAGGAGCTTAAGGCAGCATCTACCAATGTCTTAAATGTCCTTGCCCTTTGAGCTGGAGATTCTTGTCTGGAACCTGCTTGCAGAACCACTTGCGGTGGGTGCCAAGACGAATGCGCGAGGATGTTTGTGTCAGTGTTGTTTAGAACAAGCAAAAGGGGCAACCAACCACTTGTGCCCATCACAGGAGGGGCAGGGAAGGGAGGTTAAAGAACGGCTGGGCCCACCGGGGAGGCTCAGGGCTCTAACTCTCGAACAGGAATGTTTGAGAGAATGTGCTTCAGGCCAAGCACCTGGGATAGACGTGTAGTCCGTACCTCACCATTTGCTTTCCGTGTGACAGATTTCCAATGGCCCCTCACCATGGGGCTGGTTTGATCAGGGTCATTTTGCAGCGGAAGAAACTGTCACTGCTTGGGACTGTTGATGAATGAGTCCCTCGGAGGCGAGGCGATCTGTCCAAGGGTGCGTGCTTGGATGGTGAGTGGGGAGGAGGACAACGGTGTGGCTGTGGCCCGAAAGCTGAGCTCCCTGTGCTTTGGGCCTGCCACACATGGCTTGAGGGCCAAGCTCTGTCTCTGGGGTCAGGCCTGATGCTCAGCTGGGAGGGCATAGGTGCCTGACTTAGTTACTTTCTTGTTGCTGAGGCAAAATACCAACACCCACAAGTGAAGAGAGGAAAGGTATAGTTAGCTTGCAATTTGTAGAGGTTTCAGTCCATAGTCCATCGGCTCTAAGGCAAGGCAGCTCTTATATAGAAGGGCAACCATTCAAGATGGTGGAAGACACCAAAACCAACAGGGGGGAGCCTCTTTCTGACCCTGCAGGCTCACTGCCCTAGATCGAGTATATCGTTCGTATCCTTATTCCCAGCATTAGACCATGAGTCAATCACAGACTCTAGATTCAGCTGCCTCCCATGACCACACGAGGCTTTGGGGGGAGGGGCAGATATGAGGCATAACAAAGCTCAAGTCACCCATCTGAGCTATGAGCTCAGGCTTCCACCTCCCTGGACTTTGGGTGTCCCTAGGCTGGAACCAGATCCAAGGCTCCTCCAGGTGAGGTGTGGTGTCTGTGGAGGGAGGACACATGGCAGAGCTGGTGTTTGGCTGGAGGTGGACTAGGTGGAGGTGGCAGAGGGTGGGTGTAGAGGTGGAGGAGGTGATGGTGATAGGCAGGGTGAGAGGAGGTGGTCTCGTGGAGGGGAGGGTGTGGCAGTGCTAGAGATGGTAGCAGTGGATGTGGACAGTGCTAGAGGCGGAGGTGAAGGTGCTCTGCAGAGAAGTGGTGGCTGTGAACATGGCACCTTGACCCGTGTCACTGAGAATGCCTCCAGAGCTTTGCCAGTGGTGAGACTTGGCGGTAGCTTTCTGACAAATGTCCTTGATCAAGATAAGGAACTTTCTTTCTACCCTTTACTTGCCGGGATTTTGGGTCACCAGCGGGCATAGAAGTTTATTAAATGCTTTTGGGTACCTACTAAAATGATCCAGCTTTTCCTCTCCCGGGGAAGCTGGGTTACAGCCTCCTGGGCGGAGCAAGCTGCTTTTGCCTCAGAATAGAGCCTCCCTCCTCTCTGTCTCTTCTTTCTTACTCCTGAAAACAAAAACACAGCCAAGGTTCCGTGCTGCACGGCCCAGGGCAGGAGCTGGAGAAGCAGGCGGAGGGAGAGCAACTGTCCTGCTCAGTGCTGGCTCAGCGCTTTCGCTGCTCACTTCTGCGGCTGTTTCCGGTCGGGGGTGCATACCCCCTCCCCTTTTTCCAGACCAGACAGAGCCAGAGACGTTCTGAGGTTGGGTTAAAGTGCTGGTGGCAGACAGACAGGAGGGGACTTGGGGTCTGTGTTCCGCCCCAGACACTGGGGTGGGGTGGGAAGGAATTTTTCTTGGGGGCTGGTGGTTTGGGGAGAGGGGAGTGGGGCTGGTTGCTTGGCAGAATCAGCAGAGATGAATCACGTTCTGGCATGACCCAGTTCTTGGCAGACATGAGAAGTTATCCCAGCCTGTGGAAATCTTTTTGTTTGAGCTGGAAGGGAGCATGGTTCATGGGATCCAATCCTCTCATTTTGCAAACAGGGAAACTGCAAGCCTGAAGAAGGAGATGGGCCTGGGACTTAGGAAGATGGCTGGCGCTTGCTGAGCACCCTGGACCCAGAGGGCCATGGCTGGGAACTGAATGCCATTTGATGGGGTAGTGACTGGCAGCTGTCTCACCTCAGCTGTGGGGGAGGAGTATGTCTAGGAGTTGGCATCTAGGTGAGACACAAGGGGCAGCCCAGGGAAGTTCTGGGGAAGGGGGCTCTGGGCAAGGGACCAGCTAGCGCAAAGGTCCTGTGGTAGGAATAAGCCGAGTGGGTTTGAGAGGCTGCAGGAGGCTGGTGAGGAGCCGGGGTTGAGAGGAGCCTGGGTCAGGTCTAACATTGGAGAGAGAGAGAGAGAGAGAGAGAGAGAGAGAGAGAGAGAGAGAGAGAGAGAGAGAGAGAGA
>NW_004524655.1:7914702-7932617 GCF_000260255.1 Octodon degus
AGAAAAGAGACAGAGACAGAGAGACAGACAGAGACAGGAAACTTGTTTGGTATAAGGCTGGGACTGCCCTCCCTCTTAACTCCTTCCTCCACTCTGTGACAAGGACCTGTCCTGTGCAGACATGAGCATTTAGGAAGTGTTTACTGTGTACCTGGCCATGCTGGGTCCTTTCGTCACCCAATTTCACTTAGTCCTGCAAACAGCTTCTCTCAGTTGTCCAAATGAGGCAAATGAGAGCGGCCATGGCCACTAGCCACTCAGAGCTAGGAGAGTCCCTGACCCAGACTCTGTACCAGAAGGCTCTCAGCTCAAAAAGCTGGACTGGAAAAGAGCAGCCACACTTGAAGTTGGCCATCCTTCTCGGCTCCCTTGCAAAGAGCAGGAGAGGTCGAAAGGAGACAAGCCTGGGTAGCTGCCCAAGTGGGCTTTGCCAGGAAGCTGGGCCATGCTGGCTGGAGCCAATGGGGGTCAGAATGGAGGAGCACCCCTTCAGGAGGAGCTAGTCCCTGGGGCCTGGCTCTGGTGGGAAAGTGAGCAAGGCCAGTGGGACAGTGTGAGGCACCCCTGCAGCCCTCTGGCCCTCTGGCAGGCCCTGGGGATGCCTGGGACGCCAGGGACTTAGTCATCGATGGTGAGCTGCGTTTCCCATCCTCTGCTTGGGAAGAAGTGTAGGAAGATGGAGTCCCAAACCCAGCCATGAAAGGAATTTTAGATTATGAGGGACAAAGGTTCTTGTGCAGGACAGCTTGGAGGAGTGCCAAATTTACAGGCCCTCATCAGGAAGATGCAGAGCTTTATTTGGGTACACTGCTGCCCATCACCTCAGCCCAGTCCTGAGTTCTCAACCCCGTTCCACAGGGACAGTCCCAAGTGAGTGCCCTGTGGGCTCATCTCTGTCTCAGGGTGGCTTTGGAGAACCGACCTGTAACAATGACGGTGACAGTGTGGATGGGTGATGATGGGGATGGTGTGGTGACCATGGTGATGGTGACCATGGTAAAGACATATAACAAAATGCCACAGAGCATTTGGCTCACACGATATAAATTTATCTTGTCACATTTCTGGAAAGTCCCAGATCAGGGCTCCTGTGGGTTCCGCCTGTGACGAGAGCTCTTCTGCTGTGTAGGTGGTAGCTTGGTCCTCCCCTGGTGTCTCCTTGAGTGTGTGCTGAGGACTCCTCCTCGGAAGCCACCGGGCTACTGGATTAGGACCCTGCTTTCATGACTTCATTTAGCCTTCATTTCCTCCCAAAGAGCCTCTCTCTAAATATAGCCACATGGGGTTTAGGGATTCAACATAAGAATTTTTAGGGGGCCCAGTTCAGCACATGACAGGTACTGATGACAACGCCAACATCCATAGCTGTGTTTGTGACAGTGGTGGTAGTGATGACAGTGACAGCTGCTGTTTATCGAGCACTTACTACATGCCTGGCACTGTGCTTTTTCCATTTCAAATGGGATAATTAAATCAGTCCTCACAGTAATCCTACGACCTTGGAGCCCGTATTATCCTGATTTTTCAGAAGGGGAGACCAAGGCCGTTGTTCTCTAATGTCCTAAGATCCTGCTGCATGGGACTGTGACACGGCTTTAGAATGGGGTTGTTTGGGCAGAGGTGGGTAGTAATGATCACTGCATTGAGCTGAGCTGTTGCCTCCCTATATGGAGATGGCCATCTCCAGGGAGGTGACCTTTGAGGGCTTGGCTGATGTCACCTGGGAACTGTGGTGCTGCCACATGTAACAAGCAAGCACATGTAGGAAAGCAAGCACAAATGCCAAGAGCCATCAGCAGGGATGGCTCCACACCCAGGTGCTGCTGCTCCCCTGCAGGGCTCCTCCTCCCAAGAGTCACTGGGACCTAGAAGTCTGTCCTGTGTGAGACAGACATAGCACCAGCACTCTTGCTTCTAGGTCAAGGGCCTTTGGGATTGTCAGGAGGTGTCCTTATTTGCTTGGGTGTTAAGGAAAAGTAGAAAGGGAGACAGTGCGCTTCTAAAGCTAGGCATTTCAATGCAGTCTCAAGTGTCCAGGTCTAGGAGTAACAGTTAAGAAAGGCTAATGAGACATCCATGGCCCTGGTCTGGTGCTTCAGCGGGGCTGGAGGTAGGCAGAGAACACGAACCAGAGCTCCACCCTGCAGTGCCTTGGGACAAGTCACTCCACCTCTCTGAGCCTGTTTCCTCACACATGCACCCACCTATCTACCCTCCGCCCATCTGCATAGCCAGCCACTCATCAGTCCAGCCATCTCTGCTGATGATGCCAGGGCCCAGGCCCCACTGTGTGCATTCACTATCTTTGGGTAAATGTGCAGAAAACAGGAACTTCTGCTGTTCTGTCTGGAGGGAATGGGCCAGAAGCATGCACTTACCAGGACAGCTGGCCTGAGCCAGGCAGTCTCCTGAGATAGTGAGCTTGTCTGAAATGACGTCGTCCTCTTCAGAGGGCTTGAGAATTAAGGGGACCTGACACAGAGCCTGGGTGCTCAACAGGCCATTTTATCTGTCAAGACCCCCTGTGGAAGAGCTTAAAGATGCCAAGACCCACTTGGAGATGAGAAAAAAATAAAAAGGAAAAAGAAAAGAACAGTTCTAGGGTGGTAAAGGCCCTCAGTGGCTAAAACTAGACTTGTCTGGGTGTTCCTAATGTGTCAGTGGAAATACCCATCTCTCTTAGAGGCCTCTCCACATTGAGGTCTGAGCTGTGCTGTAATCTTCTCTGGCTGTTTGCTGGCTGCTTCTGATTTGTGGAACTCAATTCCAATTTCTGGAGGATGTTAACTGGGACAGAAATGTTGCAAAGAAAAGAGGTGGGGAACTGTGGTGCTGCCACATATAACAAGGGAGAGGCAGGCCCATCTTAGCGGGCCTAGCAAATTACACAGCGGAACATGCGGCACAGGGCAATTTGACATGTTCTACCCAGGGTTCTAATTTGAGATTCTGATGAGGCTCTGGTCTGTGGTCTTTCCTACAGACTGTGGAGGGAACAGCCTTTAAAGTTCTATGTTCTCTACCAGAACCCAAGTCACTAAATTTGCTTTTTTGGTATTGGGAATCGAACTCATGACCTTGCACTTACTAGGCAGGCACTGTGGTGCTGAGTTATATAGTTGGTCCCCACAAATATGTTTTTAAACAAAAGGAGGCCTGTTTAAGAGGTGACCAGTCTGTCCTTGAAAAAAAAAATCTGAAATTAGAAAAACAAATGTCTTACTTTAAACGTTTATTATGGTGGTCTTTTTTTTTTTTTTCGGGAGGAGGGGTGACCTCTGTATATTTTAAAAATTTATTTTAAAATTTTGATTAATAGCGGGCCAGGGAGATAGCTCAGTAGAATAAGCACTTGGTTGGCAAGTGCAAGGGCCTGAGTTCAATCCCTGGTTTGGCAAAAAAAAAAAAAAAAAAAAAAAAAAATTTATTAATACACGTTTGCAACACAACTATGCTCACATAAGGGGCTGGTACGTGTACCTGACATATTTTTATTTCCCTGTCCTCTGTCCCATCTCCTGGTCCCCTTGTCATTTGCAAAAGATCCAACTACCTGTTTATTAAGGGTCACATTTCCATGTGAAAGCTGGCCCTCCTAGATAGATGTGTGACTATGGCTTAGGATGGGCTAGCTCAGGGTAGGTGATAGTGCCTGACCGTTATGCACACCCGAGCCAGCGCAGTCTGGTTTCACCCACCCTAGGGGCACTGTGCCTCTCAGGTGGCCCAGAGGGAACCACTTAGCCAGCCCTGCACAAAGCAGAAGACTGACTAAAGTTCCTCCCCATGACCTGGCCCGTCTGTTGCCATACAGAATCCAAGAGGCTCTCAAAAGTTGGGGGCATCAGAATTACTTGCTGAGACCCAAGTCAGCCCCGGGCCTAGAAATCTGCACTCACTTCTCCCCCAAGTGCTCTGGCCATGTTTGCTCCACAGGTGTATTTTATCATGTTAATAGCGCTCAGATTTTATAAACCAGGGACACTGGAAAAAGAACCTTCAAGACTCACTTTTGAGTTATCTCTTATTTTGTAATGAAAAGCAATGACCACAGCTGGGTGTGGTGGCATGTGCCTATTGTCCCAGCTACTTGGGAGGCTGAAGCAAGACTGTTGAGTTCAGCATGGGCAACTGAACAAGACCCTCTCAAAAAAAAAATGACCATCTCGTTTCATGAAGAACTTAAAAGAGTTTTGCAAAAATCTCTGCTCAAGGCCTTTATTGCCCCCTTTGCTAGGAGAGCTATGCATATCCACCATCTAGTCTTCAGGTGTCCCAAGGGGTTTTGGGCAACACTTTGGAGAAAGGGATCCAAGATACAAGGCTGACTAAAGAAAACCATCATCTTACATTCTTTTATTATATATATATATATATATATATATATATGTTTTATGTACAATCATTGGCTCTATCAAGTAATCAGACCAAGGCATTCGACTGGTAGCCTTCCATAAAATAGATCCAGGTGGAGTAAGACACTTATGCACTTTGCGGGCTACCAGAACTTAAGACTGCTGATTTCCATTCTGAGGCCACGCACATACTTCAAAATATACTAAATATATGCGTTAAGGCGATAAAGTGAACTGAAAGAAACCACAGGATGCAGAACGATTAAACGGTGTATTTTGCTTGCTCAGAGCTGCAAGGTAGATGGGAAATATTGTGCGTATCTCACAGCTTAAGTAGTGCGAGGAGCTTCTGGAAGCTGAAAGTGTTCGTGCGGCGGTGGGCAGAATTACGCGACCCGCTGGAGGCGCACCCAGGGCTCATTTCTTCTTTGCGTCTCCTTCCTTGGGTTCTTGCTTCAGTTTGTAATCGGCCAGGGCAGCCTTGATAGCATCTTCTGCCAGCACTGGAAGGGATGGAAGGAGAGTGCCTGAGATTCTACACACGGAGAAATGTCTCGGGAGGAAAACCTTTGATTTGGAGGGCACCAGTGAGGAGGGCCTTGTCTGAGTGATCCAGCCAGGTGCTGGGTGGAGGGTCTGCGCGAAAGTTGGCCTCCTGCTTCCGGGGCCTTGTTACTCCTGTGTGTGGGACATGGACTGTGGTATGTGTATCTGGGATTCTAGCCTAGTTTCTTAGCCTTTTGGAATCCATTTTCCCTTTGGGAAAACTAGGGTAGTCATACTTTTCATGCCGGGATAGGAGGGGATTCCAGAAAGTGGCTGACACTTAACAGGGATACAATGAACATAAGTTCTTGTCTATTCCTGAGAAAGTCTGGGATGAACACAGCAGATACTCTTTAAACTAGGTGGCTGACCCTAAGTCCCAGGTCACCTTCTCGTGATCTCAAGTCTGAAAGCTTGTATTTAGGAATAGATATTGAATGTGAAGTATGGGGATGACCGAAGACAGTAGCAGAGCGCTACACATTTCAGTACGGTGCCTAATAGAAAGCTGAGGTTTTCCCGTAACCCTGTGAAAATGTTTACAAGCTACAACTTCCCTTCATGGGTACTTAACATTCCAGCTCAAGTGGGAAGAAGTTGGGTCTCAGCAGGTGTCTTGAGACCAACACTGCTGCGCACCCACGCCAGCACTGGCTCTTCTCCTATGCCCTTACCCCAGCAGGAAGCCACTCTGCAGATTTGTTAACAAATTTCGTTAGCAAACCTCTATCGATGTTTACAGTTGAAGCAACTGTTTCTCATTTCCTATGTCCTAGAAGAGGTTCAGAGAGGACAGAAGAGAACTAGATGTAATAACAGTGACGACTGCAGAGAAGGCCAGGTGCAGGCCTCGGGGGCTGCGGGCTCTCAGGATGGCACACAGCAGGCTGCACCACTCCACTCAGGCAGATGCAGATGCACAGCTCAGCAGTCACAGCACCCAGGTGGGTGGTGCCAGAGGACACAAGCAGCACACTGTAGCCAAAGCTGGGCTTCTGCCTCTGCTGGCCCTAGCTTGGCTACAGCACAATGCTGGAATCAGAGACTGGGGCTTCAACTCTGGCTCTCCCACCTATTGATTATGTGATGTAGCTGCTTTCTGCTGAGCCCAGGCGCCTCCAGAGGAGGGGAGTGGTGACATTTGCTGTGGCCCCAAGGCCGCTTCTGAGGTCTCAAGGTTACGCCCTTCAGGAACTCACTGTGGCTCCCAGGGCACCCAGCCTCCTGGCCTGACTCTCAGGAGGTCCTGGCCGCAGGGCGCCAACCCTCTGAAGGTTATATAGACAGGTTCCCTGAGCTCTGATCATCCGTGGGTTATGTGGATGGGCTGTCACCTGACAGGACTGTCACCAATGCATCTGAAATTACTGCCAGCATCCCTGCCAGCTGACACCCCAGAGGGCAGACTCACTGGAGCAGTGCAGTTTCACGGGTGGAAGGCAGAGCTCCTTGGCAATGTCCGTGTTTTTGATGGTCAAGGCTTCCTCCACCTGAGAGGCACAAGCAAAAGATGAATGGTTGTATAGAAGCTTTATCTTGAGGGGTCAGACAATAAACAAGGAAGGCCCAAGAAGACAGGTTGGCAGGGAATGATTTCTGCCTAGTAATGGACAAGGCCCTACTGCCTTCTCAGGATTCCCACTGGTGTGCCAAACCACTGCTGGGATTCTCCAGTGTGACATACACACACCTGTAGCGCTGGGCCCAGAGAACAAAACAGCTGAGACACACCCACCAGTCAGGTGCAGGCAGAGTCTCTGAGGGATGTGCTCACAGCCGGCAACAGTCGCTTAGAGGCAACCATGTACGCTGCTCCACCAGGTCTCAGGCTGAGAGCTCTGCTCAGACTGATCCTTTGCCTAAAGTGGATAATCTCCTCCAATACAGGCTGCAGAGGATGCCTGCGGTCTGGGTGGGGAGCCCTGGGGTGATGGGAAGCTGACAAGTTCCTGTCCCTGTGGAGCAGAACCCCAATGCATTAAGGACAGGCAGATGTCTCCAAGGGCCTGACTCTGGTTAGCTGAGGAGGATTTCAAGGTTAAAGGTGCTCTTCTCCATTGCTGATAGTGACTCAGAGCCCCCTAGAGGTGAGGTCCCAGAAGTGCACCCTGTTGTTTCCTCATTCTGATGGATCATTTGAGATCTACCTCCTGTTCTTAGGCCTGTACTTTGGGGGCGCAGAGAGCTCCCAAGCAGCAGGCCTGGAGCTGCAGGAAGCAGGTGGCATGTTGTCTGGCAAAATGCTTTCTGGGAGAGCTGGTCAGCACTCCAAGCACATGACCCATGACTCAGCTCCCTGAGCTGGCTCCCCAGGGGTGTCAAGGACAAGTGCCCTGCAGGCTGGCTTTTCACAGTGGTGTTATAGCAAGTGGATTTTAGTCCAGATCTTCACAGAGGTTCTATGCCTGCAGCTGCTGGGGAGGAGGCTATGGTTGAGAAAAACATGGAAACAATGTTCTGGCCTTCTTGTCTACCCTTGGGCCAGCTGATAAGCTCCTGGATCCCTGCGGTTTACTTTACCCTTAGTCTTGCTGTTTTTCATTTTTAGTATCTCTTTTAACATATGCTAGTTTAGTGCCCGGGATATAGCCTAGCAGCACAGCACCTGCCTGACAAGCACAAGGTTCTGAGCTTGATTTGTAGAAAAAAAAAAAAAAAAAAAAAGAAAAAGAAAAAGAAAGAAAGAAAGAAGAAGCTAGTTCATTTCACCACTACTTGTAAGGCACCAGGGATCTTTCCTGAAAAATAGAATGGGAATGGGAAAATAACCATTATACAATATCCCCCCAACCTGATTTAAGAAAGCTAAGGAACTATAAGAATATCAGCAATCTTAGAGAAAGACAGATTTCAATTTCTGTTTTTTGAGACAGGATCCTGCTACATAGTTCAGGCAGGCCTTGACCCTACTATGTAGCCCAGGCTGGTCTCAAACTCACAGTGCTAATCCTGTCTCAGCCTCCTGAGTGTTGGAGTCACAGGTGTGCGTCACCATGCCTGGCCTCAATTTTACTTTGTCAAAAAGATAGATGAGAATCTTTTTTCTATGTAATTAACAAAATACCACCAGAACTCCCATATAAAAATAATCAACACAAATCCCTAACAATCTATAATTCCACAGTGGCTGGGGTTTGATCCCTGGCTTGCTGTGCTAGCCTCACCCCGGGGGGCATGCTGAGATGGTGACTGAGACTGCGAGTGGTGGCATGTGCCTGTAATCCCAGCACTTGGGAGAATCACTATGAGTCTTATCTACGTAGTGAGACCCTGTAAACCCTGTACCAAATAGATTTTAAAAAATCTGTAATTCTCAATGTGAGGAATGCAATCAACAGCTGAGGAAGGAAGGGGTTAAAATAAAACTTTTTGCATAATATTTGGGAGAAATCATAACCACTTTTTTTTTTTTTTTTTTTTTGATTCACTAGGCTCTTCAAGAGGTAGGTTGCAAAGAGTGCAATTTAACTTCATCACACTTATAAGCAAGCTCACCGTCTTCCCTTTCACCCACTCGGTGGCCAAGGAGCTGGAGGCAATCGCAGAACCGCAGCCAAATGTTTTAAACCTGGCATCTACGATCTTCCCCTTTTCATCCACTTGAATCTACAAGAGACAGGAGTTACACGGTGATTCCTGGAGCCACCCTCTGGAGGCCAGGAGTTGGTCCTTATGGACACCTAAGAAGGTCTTCAGTAAGAGCTCTGGGATTTCTGTCTCCACTGAAAATTAAGCCATTAATTACTGAAGTAGCTTTGTTTTAAAGACCTCAGTGATGAAAAATGAGACTTGGGAGCAAGTAGATAGGCCCAGCCGGTAAGAGAGGTGAGGATCACCCTTCCACACTAGTTTTACTTTGTTTGCAATCCTAGCATACTTTTTGGCTATAAAATTCTATTTGAAGAAGTCTGCTCAGACCAAAATTAGAGAAAAAGGAGGGATACAAGGAAAGCCAACATTTTGGCCCTAGCCTTCTAAGGTCAATTAAGACTCAGGACATATGAGAACTTGTACTGTAACGTCATGTACCTCGGTAGTGTCCCAAATTTTCTGATCAAGAAGATTATGGGGCCAAAGAGGAAAGTGATCGATGACATAGAGTGGGCCTAAGGAGAGTCACATGGGGAGAAGATACTCTCTCAGGCTTTCACAGAGAGCACATTGGCTAAGCACTGGCCGTGACTCATCCACATGGCTGCACTGATAATGGTTCTACAATCTGAGGTACAGGATCTCAGGACAAATCCTGAGGGCATTACACTGACCTTCTCAGACCAAAAAGCTACAACTCTTGTTGCATAGGTCCTGCTTTACCTTGGTCTTAACCATCCAGCAGAAAAGTATGAAGACGAAATTATAAGAAATAAAGCCATGCTGTTAAGTTGAGCTGTGGGGGACTCAGGTCAATAATTTCTGACATTGCCAGTTAAACAGAAGACCCAGTGCTATTATGGGCTACTGGACTCTTTTAGAATATTTTGCTGAGTTTACACACCTATAATATTCAATAACGGAACTTAGAAAAAATGGGGTATACAGATGAATGTCCATTTTGTATCTGTGTATTCAAAGTGGTTGGGATAGATACATAGTTACATTCTGTTAATGAATAGAATGATTTGTTCTAATGGTGTTTGTAAATAGGATCGCAAGTCCGCATCTTGTACAGCAATTAACCACTAAGAAGAATATATGCAGTGTATTATTTGTTGAAAAATAAAAAAAAATAAATAAATAAAAATAAACAAAAAAATATCAACCAAAAAAAAAGAAGTCTGCTCAAAGCTTCTGGGAACTTATCCCCATAAACACTGGGACTCTGTAATCAAGGTCTCTGGTTAATACTCTTTTCTTGGGCATCAAACTGTACTTAGCAGTTCCCTCTTGTCTGTGTTTTTCAAGGTAGGTATGAAGACCTCTGGCAAACAAACTGTCTGCCTAACATGAAGGAGACTGTGGCTAAAGCTACGGCTTATCCAAAGCTTTCCAAGTAATCCATTACCTTTATGTCACTTCCAATTTGGGAACAGTCCTAGTTTATTGCTTTTCTTGTCTCACTAAGGAATATTAGCTCACTAGACATTTCCTTTGATCAGCAAATTCCAGAAAATCTTTCACATATCTGAAGATGAAATTTAAACTGATATAGTCAATTTGGATCCACTTCCTATTTCAGACTAGGTCAGCATAGTATACTAGCTGGAAAATTAAGACCAAATCTCTGCACTAATCGTTTCTGCTACTCACGCATTCCATCTCATGTGAATAAAGACGAAGATTAAATGGGATGCTATGCACACAAGTGCCCTGCCAACCATGAAGCGCTGTTAAGTGAAGGGGTTACTCTTATGATGAATAAAGACAAATCATGTGGTACCTGCAATTTCATGACATCACCACACGCTGGCGCACCCACCAATCCAGTTCCAACATTTTTAGACGTCTTGTCAAGAGACCCTACATTTCTAGGATTTTCATAGTGATCCACAACCTGAAATGACAGAGTTAGAGAAATCACAGTCACTCCACTGGCACCAGTCTCTCTCAAGGTCAGCAACCTGAACCTGGCTGTGCAGTAGGAAGGCCTATGCTTATGTTGATGAGAATCATTTGTGATCCAAATTGTTTTTGTATCTTCTCTCCAATTACCTTCCGAGATTGGAGACATTGTCTGAGACAGAGCAAAGAAATTTTAAAAAGTCACGTTTTTAGCTCCTTGGGGTTTTCTACCATAATCACTTGGCTGTTACCAACCTACACATCACCAGATTTGTGCTTGAGCCGTGTCTTATTTCCCTATAAAATCCACTGTTAAAGAAGGATTAAAAAAATTCTAAAATAAATATGGCCCAGAAATGGATGCTTTCTCACAACCCACAAGGTGACTGTCGGAGATTGAACTCAGGAACCTGTGCTTGCCAGGCAAGCGCTTATTCTACTGAGCTATCTCTCTGGCCCACACAGGGCAACTCTTAATGCAAAGAACAATGCTATGGAACGAGTCCCTTCCTGCTTACACATTAAAAACAAAACAAAACAAAACAAAACAAAACAAAACAAAACAACGCGGCACTATTCAGAACCCGAAGCCACGCCGGCGCAGCAGCGCACTCTGGTGCCAAAAGGCTGCCAGCCCAAGTCCCTAGGTAGATCAGTGCCTACAAAAACACAGCCTGGGTGGGGGTAAAGTGACGCTTTGACAGAAGTGCTGAAGCCAGAACTGGGTAAACATTCACTCACATTGGCACACCAACGCTGTAAAGATCCTGAGGTTTGTTTACCAATTAGCCATACTATCTTGATCTCCTAGTCCTCCCTACTTTTCACCTGAGAACAGAGCTCCAAGGACCTACAAAATATCTAATGGAGTTTTTTTTTTAATCTTGTTGACTTATATAATTCTTTAGTTGTTTCCGGAGTCCACGTGACGAGAAGGGACCCCAGAAGAACCCCACCCCCCTACCCCGGGGAAGGAAAACAAATCTTGTTAGGCACGTAACTCCTGGAGGCCATGTCTAAAACAGTAACAACATCCTAAATGGCCTCCGTGTTAGCCCAACCTCTTGTAGGGGATTGCTGCCTTCCACTTCCTCATCTGGGGAATCAGATGCGGAGAGGCGCCCCGACTCCCCCTTGGTCGCTTAGCTATATATATCGCTGAGGCCTGACTGAAGCCGATCTCGCCTGGCCTGTGCATCTCGACGCAGAATGGTAAAATCACAATAGAACCCCCTCCAGACTGGGCTGCCGGCGAGTTTAAAGCTGGAAGTGGCGGACAGCAGCGAAGTCACTGGAAGTCGCCACGATATCACGGGCACATCAGCGGCGGACAGTATTACTACACAGCGGTAGGAAAGTGAGAGGAGGCCGACGTAGGGGCGGGTCGTCCCTCCCAGCCCAGGGACCTCCGGGGTGCCTGGACCCCTTGGATGACCCGCGTTCCCCCTTGCCCACCCATACCTTCTTGTGATAGAGCCGGGCCGGAGCTGACAGCTCCCGGGCGGGCAGGCGGGGGCTCTGCAGGAGGAGGGCGGAAGCCGCCCGCCTCAGGCGGCCAGCTCCAGCCGCCGCCATCTTCCCGGCGTGCACCTGCGCCGGCCAGGAGAAGGGGGCGTGCCCGCGAGTCGCTCTGCGGGCGTCGCGTCTCGGCGCATGCGCCCTCCAACTCCGTGCGCGTGTCTGCCTTTTGACCCCGCCTTGACCACACCCCCAGGGGCGCGCACCGGTTGCGGAGCGCGAAGGTCTGAAGTCGCCGGAGGGTTTATTATTGGGTGCTAGAGGGTGCCCGGGAAGCCTCAATCCACCGGACTGCGGGATAAAGCTCAGGTTCAGAAAGCCCGCCCCCGTAATGCGGTGCAGAGGACCACCCGGGCCACCTTTCCTAACCCTGTTTTGCAGCGAAGGAAGCTGAAGCTCAAAGCGTTTTAGTAGTTTGTCCAAGATCTTTCGTGAGTTAGGGACCCGAATTCGGATAATTTTAGGTTACCTGGTTCTGCTCCTTGGCTGTGTGACCCTAGGCGAAGGGATTTGGCTCACCAATCTTCGAGCTTCTTTTTGTGCCACTTCAAGGGCAGTTCGTCCGCAGGACAAATGCGTGTTGAGTATCTCCCACCTTTTGTGTCAGGGTGCTCGCTAGACCCTGTGGATCCTACGGAAAACAGACACACTTTCCGTCTCATTAAAGTTGCTAATGAAGGACAAAGGCGAGACGTTTTCCTACCTCAAAAAACAGAAGGTTAATTAAGAAATGAACACCACCACCACCCCCGATTTTAAAAAATATGCAGTATCCATCTTTATATGTATTTCTAAGACAACAGCAAACTGTCAACATTTTTATGACAACGCAAGTCAACTAGGAGTTTCTAAAATGCTTATAAATGTAATTTATTAATATGGACCTGACCACATTTTTTAAGAACATGATCTTACAAAAATCAGAAAATTCACGTATGTATTTAATGCCTACCAGGCGTTATATAAGGGGAAGGAATCATTTTGGAAAGCAGAGTTTTCTTATGAATGGTGCAATCGATCGTTGCCTGAGGACTGGGGATTTTCTCCCGAATCGGGTCTCGGTTCCTGGGAAACTAAAGCACGCTTTAGGGTATACTAGATTTAGCCCAAGAATCATCTGACCTTCTCAAGATGGCGTCAAACCCTTTCCTATAGACATCACGCTCACTTTCCTCTATGGCCCCCATTTCCGGTCCAAGGACCCTACTTCTGTCCGAGGTTGTGACGGCACGCACGTTATGTTAAGGAGTTATTTTTCCCCTGAAAGGCTTTCGGAATATTTAAAGTGATGATAATTTCATGCTATAAATAGTTTTTCCTGTCACACGAGGCTTTTAGTTTTCTTTTAGGGGGCAACAAAATAGGCTTATGATCAGGCGCGCGCTTTGGACGACTTCGACTCCAGCGGGTCTTCGGCGGCCGAGGGAAGACCCGGGAATCACTGGAAACGCAAGATGGCGACGGCGGCTGCCTCCTCGGCTTCGGAACCGGAGCCCGAGCCCAAAGCTGCGGCCAGGGCTGAGGGAGAGGAGGACGAAGTGACGGTGGCTAGGACGAGGAGAAAAGTGTTATCTCGGGCTGTGGCCGCTGCGACGTACAAGACCATGGGGCCAGGGTGGGAGCAGGAGGAAGAAGGTGTGAGCGACAGCGATGCTGATGAGTACGCCATGGCTTCCTCCGCAGAGAGCTCCCCGGGGGACTACGAGTGGGAGTACGACGAAGAGGAGGAGAAGAACCAGCTGGAGATCGAGCGGCTGGAGGAGCAGGTGGGGTCGGGGGAGGACCGCGGGCTCCTTCCGTTAGGGCCCCAGATCTCGGCCCGCCTCCTCGGTCCTTAGCGGCGAGGAAGCCGCCGAGGCCGCAAACCCTTTGCTAACCTCGTATCTCCTGTTGCTTGAGCTCTTGGAGCGTGCTCGGTGCTTTGCTGGCGTTATCTCGTTGGCTCCTCTCCACCCCCGGTGAAGGAAGTGGTCTTGGCTGGGATTTGCGGGAGGAGTCTCTTGTGTTACCCGGCCTTTAAACCGACTCCCTAACACCTAATTTTAAGCACACAGTTGAGCAGGGCTTGACAGTGAAACAAAGTTTCATTCATAAGGAGTTTGATTTCCTACAGGGGTAAAGGTAGTGTTACGATATGGTGTGGGAGGAAAAGTATTGACCAGGATGTTCGTAGAAGTGGAAAGAGAGGTTGAAGATACGTCTGAAGGTCAAGGTCCACTCCCTGTGTGCCTTTAGGGGCATTTTTATCAGCCTGGGCTTCCTTCTCTGTATGATGGGAGCAATCATTTCTGTATCATATAGTTGTAATAATCACAACCCGGCGTCTGGCGCCCGGTAGTGTTGTTCCTGATTTGTAGTCTTGGGAGGTGGTAACACCTCCAGAATCCAGCGTCCTAGCAGGAAATAGGTGGCAAGTTCAGATTGGAATAGTTTGAGAAGAGAGCCATAGAGGGACGATTGTTTATAAAAGTGTGGAGCGAACGTATTGTAGTCCATGGCTACTAATAGCAAGACTTTCTGGGCTGGGGATATAGCCCAGCGATCTAAGCGCCTGCCTGGCAAGCGCAAGGACCGGGGTTGGATCCCCAGTACCTCATGCCTGCCGTGCAGGTGGCACACGTCTGTAATCCCAGCACTGGGAAGGCTGAGACAGGAGGATCACTTGGGTCTGAGCCGCATTGCGAGACCCTGTACCACTAATAACAAAAAAGACTTTGTATTCACCTTTGGGCCAGAGAGAAGTGCATAGTTATCTGAATAGCAGCCTCAGGCTGCTGAGACCTTTGGTCGGGGGCTGGGGAACAAATACTGTATCAGGAGTTTCCTACTTTCTTCCCTGCACACTCCTGCTGGAGCATCCTGGTGGGTAAAGCCCCTTGGAAGCCCAGGTGGAGTGTATGTGGATCTACAAGATCTAAAAGATCTTGAGCACATTGTCATTTTTACAGGTGAGGAAACAAGGTTCAAAACAAATGATGAAATGATGTTTCATGTCACCCACAGTGGGATTTGTATTCTTTTTTTTTATGGTATGGGGGATGGAACTCAGGACCTTGCGCTTGCCAGACAGGTGCTTATGCTGCTGAGCTAACTCCCTGGCCTGGGATTCATAATTTTTAAAATTTATTTATTTATTTTTTGACAGAACTGGGGATTGAACTCAGGCCTTTGTGCTTGCCAGGGAAGCGCTTATTCCACTGAGCCATCTCCCTGGCCCCTTGGGATTCATATTCTTACAAGTTATCTGTAGATCAAGTGCTGTGCTGTGTGTCACTTACTGGTGGGTGTGAAGTGTTGACAAAGCTAGGTTGCTTAACCTTGCTGGTGTCAATTTCCTCCCAGCACCTCCTCTAGCACTGATATTTTCTTAAGTTGAGAAGTAGTGATACTATTAATTGGTAAAGTTAGTCCCATTTATCACCACATCTGATTGTCAAATGAAGCAATTGGGGCAGGAGGGTGGTTACCATTTCTGCTTCTTGTGAATAAGTCAGTGTTAATTCATTCAACAAACTCAGTACAGAGTTCCACATTGGTTGTGTTTTTGCCCTCATTGAAATAATATCCTTAAATTGCTAGCCCTGGACCTGTTCCCAAGTGTGCATGCCTCTGTGTGTGTGTGTGTGTGTGTGTGTGTGTTGGGTGAGAGGAATAGGATCAGTTGTCTTAGAAGACTGGGCAGGGCAGGTTGGAGCCGCAGAGTTGAAGTCTTTGATGAAGAATTCTGCGTCCTGGGCCCCACCAAATAGCTCCCAGCCTCTGCTACCTTGAGGCTGGCTGCACAGGGTGGGGGCGGGCAGGTGATCCAGAATTGAAGAGCCTCCAGCCTTGTCCTCTTTGCCCTGGGTGTAGAGCGGGAATCTGGGGATTTTTTTTTTGACCTCTGTCCCACTTTGCCTCAGACTCAGCCTGTCTTGTATTTCTCACTCTCATTCTAGGTACAGATAGGTGTGGTATCTTTTTTCATAGGGAGTTGCAAGTTAGTTTGCAGATTATTTTGTACTCTTCTTTCTTTAAAGTCTTTTTATTTGAAGCTTCTTATGTTCTTAGTAGCTTTCTGACCCCAGAATGATCAGCTGAAGGATTCCGTTGTCGCTATGCAGATGTCTGTCTGTAACACGTGGCAGTATGTATGGTATGTATGTATGTATGTATGTATTTATTTTTTGGCAGAACCAGGGATTGAACTCAGGCACTTGCGCTTGCCAGGGAAGTGCTTATTCCACTGAGCCATCTCCCTGGTACCAGTATGTATTTAAGACCTATACTTCAGAGCACTCCTCTTTTACTTCATAGCTTCCTTATTTTGGCCCCCAAATAAGTTTAGACCACCTTTGAGGCAGTTTCCCTACTTCAGTGACTATGTCTTTTTTTTTTTTTTGCTCCTGCTGACCTATATGTGGCATTCCTGTGAGGGACATGTGCATGATGTTCCTGACCCTAACCAGCAGGTCTTGCACTGCTGTTCCCAGTGGAAAAGCACATTTGGACTGGGGTGCATGGGCATGGTGGTGTCGGGAAGAACCTCAAATGTTCCTTAACGAAAGAAGCGTAGCTTTCATTGACTTCACTTGGCTGGTGTACTTTTGTGAGACACACTTGATACGCAGTTTTGGAACATCACTGTATCATAAGCCACTTGGGAACCAGTGTTTGACTTCTGCTTTTTTCTGGTACAGATGAGGAAACAACCAGAGGGGGTTGGGTCACCAGTGTCCTGATTTGGGGGGGTATCAGGCCATCATGTGATCGTGGGATGAGTTCAGTTTGTTATGTTTTGTAGGGTGAGCAGAACATCGCTTGAGGTCTTAAGGAGTTTTTAAGTTGTTAATCATGTTCTTATTTTGCATATTATTCTTCATGTTATTTGGCACAAGGCAGTTTTTCTCTGTATAAGTTTCTTAAGTCCTGTTTTTTAGGTTGAGGGGTCATAGTCATGGGTCATAGATTAACAAATGCAAGCAGTGACACCTCTGTTGCGTATTTCCCTCTCCCTTGGGTCTGTTTCTTGGCCATGTGTCTGTTGTTTTGATCAGTTGTTCTGGCCTGTGTTGATGCTGCAGTCTAACGTTTAACTGTTGAGGCTTGCTGTCTGATAAGTCAAATCTTCCTACTTGATTTTCTTCTTGAGATTTTTTTTTTAAAATGTGTTTGGTACAGGGTCTCACTATGCAGCTCAGACTTGTAGTGATCCTCCCATTTTCAGCTTCCCCAGTGCTGGGGTTACAGGTGTGTGCCACCATGCCTGCTCCCTGCACTTGCGTAAGTAGGTGCTTAGTCCACTGAGCTGTCTTGCTGACAAGTGTTTTGTTGTTTTCATATAAAGTTAGGATTATCTTGAGAAGGTCTTTTGGGGTTTTGATTGTAATTACATTGATCCTATAGATTATTTAGGGGGAAAATTGATAGCCTTGCCATAAATCTTGTTACATTGTGTAAGGTCATTGATCTAGTTCCTTACTATCTTTCAGTAAAGTGTAAGAATATTTTCATAATGGCGCTCACATCTCTCGTTGTTATTCCTAGTCATTTTTTAGTTTTTCTTTAATGTGCTAGCCTATTTGTATTTTAAAGCCTGCTGATTTATACTTTTTTTTTTTTGTCTTTTTGGAGACAGGATCTCGCTATGCAGTTCAGGCTGGCCTTGAGCTCACTTTGTGGCCCAGGCTGGCCTCAAACTCGCAACAATCCTCCTGTCTCAGCCTCCTGAGTACTGGGATTACAGGTGTGTGCCACTACTCCTGGCTTCCTTAAGGCTCTGGTGACCACTGCTTTTTCTGTTTCTATGAATTTGACTACTTAGGGTGGTCAGTTTTTGGTTTTTTTTTTTGGTCTATTCCAATTCAAACTCTAGTACAAGGTTGAATAGAAGGTGATGCTGGCGTCTTTGTGTTGCTTACAAAGAACTTCTAGTGTCTCTCTGTTACGCACCATGTTGATTGTAAGCTTTTGTAAATACTTTAAAGGAAGTTTTTTTTTTTTTTTTTTTTTTTTTTG
>NW_004524655.1:7932717-7946455 GCF_000260255.1 Octodon degus
AGCTGAGGCTCCTGAGCCCTCTCCCCGGCCCCTAGATGAACATTTTTATAGTAAACTTTGCACCTAGTTTGAAGTTGTTTAAAGTATTTTATTTTTTGCGGAACCGGGGATTGAACTCAGGCCCTTGCGCTTGCCAGAGAAGCACTTATTCCACTGAGCCATCTCCCTGGCCCTTAAAGGAAGTTTTAAAAACATGATTCACACACTATAACATTTACCTTTTCTTTTTCTGTCTTGGAGCCCTGGGAATTGACGCCAGGACCTTGTTGTGTACTAGGCTCGTGCCCTATTGCTGAGCTATGTCCTGGCTGAGTACCCATTTATCTGTTAAGGAGGTTCCTTTCAATTCTTGGATTGCTACTTTAAAAATTTTTAATCAGAGATGGGCATTCTTTTTTGAGGGGGTACTGGGGAGTGAACTGGTGACCTTGCTCTTGCCAGGCAGGCACTTATGCTGCTGAGCTATATCCCCTGCCTCTACAAATGGGCATAGACCTATCAGATGCCTTTTCTGCATCGAGATCACTGTTTTTTCTCCCTCAATTCTGCTAGTGTGGAAAATTACGAAGACTGCTTTTCTGACGCAAAATTGCCTTGCCATTTCCAGAATGTTATGTAAACATGTCACACAGTGTGCATCTTTTTGGGAGAATCTTTTCTACTCAGCATGACTCCCTCGTGATTCATCCAAGTTGTGTATCTTATTAGTTTGCTCCATTTTATGACTCAATAGTATTCCTTGTGGTGGATGTAAAACCATGTTCCTTTGAGAGGTATCCAGCTTGTTTCCTGTTTTGGCTGTTAGGAATAGAGCTGGTGTTAATACTCATGTACAGGTGTATGAGTGAAAACACTTTTTATTTATCCCGGAAAATGACTAAGAGTGACCTTACCAAGTGACACAGAGTTTAATTTTATAAGAAACAACTCAGGGGCTAGGGAGATAGCTCAGTGGAATAAGCGCTTCCCTGGCAAGCGCAAGGACCTGAGTTCAATCCCTGGTTCCACCAAAAAAAAAAAAAAAAGAAACAACTGAACTGTTTCCTATTTTTACCTTCCTACAAGTAATACATGAGGAGTCAGTAATCTAGTTTTTTTAAGCATCTTCACCAGCAGTTAGTGTCTCCAGTTTTTAATTGTAGTTATTTTCATATCTGTGTAATGATAACTTGTTATGATTTTATTTATTTACCTAAATAATTAGGTACTGAGGATCAAACTCGGGACCTTACACTTGCCAGGCAGATGATTAAGCCACTGAACTACCTCCCCAGCCCCATGTGGTTTTGATTTATATTTATTTCTTTGATAGCCAGTGATGTTGAACACTTACTCGTGCGTGGGTTATTTATTTTTGCTGAACTGGGGATTGAACTCAGGCCCTTGCGCTTGCCACGGAAGCACTTATTCCACTGAGCCATCTCCCCGGCCCCTCGTGCGTGTTTATTTGCTTGTTTTTTTTGAGGAACCAGGGATTGAACTCAGGCCCTTGAGCTTGCCAGGGAAGTGCTTATTCCACTGAGCCATTTCCCCTGCCCCTTTGCTTGTTTTCTAATTGGAGTTTTCTTCTTTCTTTTTTTTTTTTTTTGCGGAACCAGGGATTGAACTCAGGCCCTTGCGCTTGCCAGGCAAAGCACTTATTCTACTGAGCTATCTCCCTGGCCCTGGAGTTTTCTTTTTAACTGTTGAATTGAAAGTTAAATTTTTAAAAAGCTAGCCTTTAGCTGGCTTACAAATATTCTTTTCCCGTCTATACTTTGATTTTCATTCATTTATCATTGTGCTTTATTGAACAAGAGTTTTTAATTTTGAAGAGATCCAGTTTATAAATTTTTTACTTTATGAATTATGCTTTGAGTATCTGGGAATTCTGCATAACTGAAGATCCTAAAGATTATCTGTGTGTTCTAAACATCTTAATTTTTAAAAAAAATATATGTAGTACAGGATGTCCAGGGTCTCACTACACAGACTGGACTCGTAGTGAGCATCCCATTTTCAGCCTCTGAAGCACTGGAATTATAGGCAGGCACTACCACACCCAGTGTCAATCCCCGTCTCAGCGTTCCTGGGTCGGGGTAGGGAGGCCGGCAGAGCAGGCTGGGGATCTTAGTTAAATTTTGTGTAAAGTGAAGATCAAATTTTTAAATTTCATTTTCTATTCTTTTTCCTTTTAGCTGTCTATCAACATCTATGACTACAACTGTCACGTGGACCTGATCAGGCTGCTCCGGCTGGAGGGGGAGCTCACCAAAGTGCGGATGGCCCGCCAGAAAATGAGTGAGATCTTCCCTTTGACCGAAGGTAGGCTTCTGTGATAGGGCTGCTCTTAGGAGCATGGAGGCCTGAGGGGCACGCACCATTTTTCAATGCTGAAAGTTGAATATGCTCCTTGCAGAAAATTAGAAACAGGTTGCATAGTGGAAAAAAGAAAGCCCATCATTCAAAGTCAAACTATTTTTAGTGTATTGTTCCATAGTTTTTTGCAAAACATGGTATGATCATACAAGGATTCATTTTTTGTTTTGAGGCAAGGTGTTGCTATGTAGCCGCCTGGCCTTTGACTCAGTGATTCTCCTGCCTCAGCCTCCCGAGTGCTGGTATTCAAGCATGTTTCACAATGCCTTGCCTGGATGCACGGATTGAATCCTTACTTCTTTATCCTAATACTACAACAAATTTTTCTGTGTAATTACACTTCGCTCTGCTATTTCCCATTCTAGTAGGTGTATATGTGTCCTCTCAGAACCAGTAAATTGGAAATATACTTGCATGGTTTTTAGTGCAGGTGTTTCATACCTTTATTGTTCTACCATAGTTGCACATTTAGGTTATTTCTACATATTTGCTAATTAGAAATTAATAACATTGAACAATTTTGTAGTTAAATCGTCTTAGTATTTATAAGTGATCTTTCAGGCAGGAGGTGTACAACCCTTGTTGGAGATTCAGCTCTGTCTCCTGTGAAGTGAAACTGCTAGGTGAAGACTGCTGAAGTCGGATCGCCCAGATTTGTTCTTCCTAGCTAGACCTCTTGTAGCTGTGAGGCCTTAAGCACACGATGGAAGCAGTCTAAGGCTCAGTTTTCCTAGCAGTAAGCGAGGAAAACACTTGTTTATGGCTTTGGTGCATGAGAGACTAGAACAAGCTATTCTGTGGCCAGCAGTTAACACCTTCCTGACAGAGCTTAGAGCCTTCAATTATTGCTGTTGGTGCTATCACCTACCTTACAGGGTAGTAGAGACCAAGATTGAATGAGAAAAAAATTATAAGTATTTCACAGAAAACGTCCAACGGGTATGGGCTGTTACTATTGGAGTGACTTCTTGTTTGGAAGCATAAAACCTGTGTGCTTGGTGGCGGGTTTAAGGTTTGAACTTGGTGACCTGAACTGGGTTGTGTAACTAAGTGTGTAAAATGTGTGCGTACCGACGCCCCTGGAGAAGCCTGCACCCGGCCTGCCCTCTGGTGGGAGCCGCGAATGCAGGTGGCGCTCTTGTCTCTAGAGCTGTGGCTCGAGTGGCTGCACGATGAGATCAGCATGGCCGTGGACGGCCTGGACCGGGAGCACGTGTACGAACTCTTCGAGAAAGCCGTGAAGGACTACATCTGTGAGTTCCCAGTGCAACAGCAAGCCCCAGCAACCTTGAGCAATCCCCAAGTTAGCTGCTTTATCTTTTTAGAATTTCTGTTGAAAATAGTAACGGTAGGCCCCTGGGATTATTTTCTGATCCCTGGAAAGTGACTTAGGAGGCAGAATATGTACAGTAAGAATGAATGCCTTTACACACAGCTTAATGGGTCTGGTCTTAAAGGCACAGGAGTGAATATGTGAGAAGAAGATGACAGAAGGCACACTCACCATTTGTCTTTTCTTTGAACATCATTAAAAATAGAACTTCAAAATACAGATTGTTATTTATAGAATCAGGGCTTTTTACCTTTTTAACCAAATGACTTAAAAATGACTTTTTTTTTTGCTCCTTGAATGCCTTCAGGGCACTTTTGCATGGCTGGAGTGTTGTGGGGATCGAACTACAGCAAACTGAGGCTGCCAGCATTGTGGAAGCAGCCACTTAAAGAACTGAGCTAGGGCCAGGCCCCCAAAATGGAATAAGGACTTTTTTTTTTTTCAAATGACTTAAAAATGAATCAGGGTTTGAAAGTTAGAAAGTTGTAGGTTTTGAAATCTTTCATTACCTATTATCATTGAAATTTGTTCACTGGGCTTTAGATTTTTTTTTTTTTTCCTTTGGTGCTGGGAGTTAAGCCATATTCCTTACCACTGAGCTATATCCCCAGCTTCCTTTAATTTTACTAAATAAACTTTATAATCATAATTGTTCTACATGTTACCACTTGGTTTATGCAGTAAAATCCCAATGACTGTAATTGGTAGGGCTGTTTATTAAGGTAATTTTTTTCAGGCAGCAGCATTAGTATAGCTAGGTTGAGATTTTTGTTGATTATGCCCTTACGTTTTTGGTGGGCACTTGCTTTCTGCATCTACTGTGGTGTTTGACTATTTTATGCCCTGAACTAATAGAACACTTCTCATTTCTAGGTCCTAACATCTGGTTAGAGTATGGCCAGTACTCAGTCGGTGGAATTGGACAGAAGGGTGGCCTGGAGAAAGTTCGCTCTGTATTTGAAAGAGCTCTTTCCTCTGTGGGCTTGCATATGACCAAAGGACTGGCCATCTGGGAGGCTTACCGAGAGTTTGAAAGTGCCATCGTCGAAGCTGCTCGGGTGAGTGCCACGTCTCCAGGACCCATGCCTGGAGGTTAGCTCTGAGTGGTTAGCAGCTGTCTTTATGATGTGTCATGGAAGTACTCTTTGAAGCAAACATCCAGGGCCAGTGAGATAGCTCAGCAGAATAAGTGCCTGCTTAGGCAAGTACAGAGACCAGAGTTCAGTGCCCGGCACCACATGCTGTGTGGGCTCTGCCCCTGGGTGCAGAGTCAGCCAAGGAGACCAGAGGTGGTGGTACATGCCTATAATCCCAGCGCTGGAGAGGCTGAAAACGGGAGGATTGGGAGGATCACTAGAGTCTGAGCTGTGTAGTGAGACCCTGTACCAAATACATTAAAAAAAAAAGAAAAAAAAAAAAAAAGAAAACAGTGGGATCCACTATGGGTCTCCTGTTAACAAAATGATTTTTGCGGATTTCTTAGGGGATAAACAATAAAATGAAGTCAGTACTCTTGTCGAATAGCAAGAATGATATAACTTAAAAGGAGGTTCTTGTCTACGGCCATACCACCCTGAACGCGCCCAATCTCGTCTAAAAGGAGGTTCTTCAGGTTTTGGTACCAAGGATTGAACTTGGGACCTTGATCTTACCAGGCAGGTGCTTATGCTGATGAGCTATATCCCTGGCTGTTTTTTTTTTTTTTTTTAAATGCGTTTCTTATAGGGTCTCACTACATGGCTTAGACTCATAGTGATCCTCCTGTCTCAGCCTCCCCAGTGCTGGGATTATAGGCTTTTGCCACCATGCCCAGTTTTTGGAAACAATACATGGTGCTGGGGATTGAACCTGGTCCTTGCACTTGCCAGGCAGGACTGCCAAGCTGTCTCCCCAGCTTTTATTTTTTCTCCCGTTTTATTTTTTAATTTTAAATACTTTTGCTTTAGTTACATAGTTCCTGGTGAATACACAATAGGTATGTCACTAATATATATGAAAATGTATATGTAAGTATGTATGTATGTATGTATATTTCAGTTGAAATTGAGAGGAAACTTAATGCCATCAAAATTACACTTTAAAGCTATAGTTTATAGAATTTTTTATGTAATTAGTGTAGGGTCTACAGGGTCCTACTACACAGATTGGACTCGTAGTGATCCTCCAGATTACAGCCTCCCAAGCTCTGGGATTATAGGTGTGTGCCACCACATCCGGTCTCAATCACTGTCTCAACACTCCCCGGGGTTGGGGCCTGCCCGCCACACTGGGGATCAAACCCCAGTTCCTGCATCTGCCTAAGCAGGTGCTTTAATCTGCTGAGCTACCTATAATTTATAGATTTGTTTTGAGACAGGGTCTTACTATGCAGTTCAGGGTAGCCTTAACCCACTTTGTAGCCCAGGGTGGCCTTGAACTCACAGTGATGCTCCTGCCTCAGCCTCCCAAGTGCTGGGGGTACTGGCATGCGCCACCTTTCCCTGCCGATTTATAGAATTTTATAGCTGTGTCCTGTCTTTGTACATGCGCATCGGTATTGATGGTATGTAATAGAGCCCTCTAACATGAAAAGGAGGTTGAGCATCCTTAATCTGAAAATGTGAGATCTGAAATGGTCCAGAATCCAAAACTTTTGAGTGCTGCATGGTACAGCCTCCTGATGACAGGTTACAGTCAAAACACAGGGGTTTTAAAATCACCTTCAGGGCCAGTGTGATAGCTCATTGGTCTAAGCACTTGCCTGGCAAGCACAAGGACCAGGTATTGATTGATTGATTGATTGATTGATTGATTGCGGAACCAGGGATTGAACTCAGGCCCTCGCGCTTACCAGGGAAGCGCTTATTCTACTGAGCCATCTCCTGGGCCCCAAGGTCCAGGTTTGATCTCCCGAGTGCCACATGCTGTGCCAGCCCCACACTGTGCTGGCCATTGAAACTGGATGTGGTGGCACACACCTGTAATCCCAATGCTGGGGAGAGACAGAGGGATCACTATGAGTCTGACTGTGGAGTGAGACCCTGTACCAAATAGATAAATAAAGATTAAAAAATAATCATTTTCAGGGCTTTGTGTAACATGAGTTAAACTTGGCTCCCCTCCCCAAGACATCTTGTTATAGATACGCAGATACCCCAAAATCTGAAAAAATCCAAAATTCAAAACCCTTGGTCCCAACTCAGCCTATGTGATGAAGTAGCCCTCATACCTCTTGTTCATAGCACAGTTAAAAAGTCTCTAGTGGGGTGCTTAGCCTACCGAGTAAGGTGCCAGGCTGGTGCCTTGGCCTAACATTCGCAGATCTCTAATGTTAGACATATCCCTGTGTGGCCTCTGCTGTCACTGACCCCAGGACGTTCTGGCTGCTGTAATTTTACTCAGACAATTCCTTCAATGGAAGTTACTGAGTGTGCAGGTGCTTTCCCAGTGCCAGTTCCCCTGGGAGCCTTTCCTGATTTTCTCTATAACAGCTCACCCCTGAGAACCACCTAGCAATCCATTTGATGCTGTGATCTTATGATACTTTACTATTATGCTAGTTACATCCTGCAACATTGTAGACATTTGGATAGGCTTGTTTCTTTTTTATTGTTTTGAGACAAGGTTCCCTAAGTAAGTCCCTAAATTGTCCAGGCTGGACTTCAGTTTTGGTACTTTTGCCTCAGCCTCCCCCGTCTTGTGAGTCACCCCACACATGGCTTGGATATGTTTCTGGTATTTTTTTCTTTCCTGTTTGTTTTTTTTTTTTCTCTCTCTGTCTTATCCCTTTAGTGGCAGAAATGATGTTTAGTTTTGTACTCCAGCATTTGACATGATACTCGTGTTAAGTCAGGAATTTTTTAGATTGAATTGAAAATCTGTGGAGATGTGTTTTGAAGTAGAAAGAACTGTAGTTTATTATTTACTACAAATTTGCTTCTTTAGCCCATAGCTGGCTTCCTTTCCCCTTTTGACCGGGAACAAACCTTTGATTCACAGCTTGAGAAAATCCACAGTCTTTTCCGGCGACAGTTGGCGATCCCACTCTACGGTAAGAGAAACTGACTTGTCGGCAGCCAGCCCTTCATGGTTTTCTAAGTGTGTCCTGTATGAGAGCTTGCCAGCGTCCTGTGAGGCAGGTAGTGCGGGTTCCGTGCTCACTGGCCAGTGCCGCCGTGGATGAGCTTCTTAGACCTCTCTTGTCCTTGATGCCCAGGAGAGGGCTCTTTCCTACTTTAAGACATAGTAGGAAAGGTGGAGATAATGTTTCTGACGGGAATAGGGAAAGACTGCTGTATTTTCTGCAGAAACTAGTAAGTAAGGGTTGTGTTGTAAACATTTTCTCTTTCCTTAATGGTGCTGATTCTGCTTATCTTTCCTCTGTTGGGGTGAGTCGGTGAGAAATACAGCTGATTAGAAGTACTGATGTCTACATTTCTTGGGCTTTGGGAGAGAGTCTGGCAGTATAGAGAATACAGTTTGGCAAGGCCAGCCATTCAGCTCTGGAGCTGTGGCCTGTTGGATGCCAGGAGGCCGCTGCCTTCTTGGTGCCCTGTAGGCATGGCTGTGCGTTATCTACACCCAGAGCCCCTGTGTACCCCTGCCTGAGCCTCACTGTTATTTCCCTGCTTGAGGAATAAGTAAGCTTTATAGTTTATTTGGGTCTGATTTAGAATATTAGAAAATGGGTCTCTAATCCAGTTGTTGGATAATGAGACTAAATGGGTTTGTAGATTTCATCTCCAGAATCAGTGTGAGACAGCTTGGCTTAGTGATTGAGAGTGTGAACTTTGGCCACGCTGCCTGGTGCATAGGCTTGCTCTACTCTTTCCTGTGGCTAATTAGCTTAGCACACCTGTGCTTTAGTTTTTTCGACTGCAAAACGAGGAGTACAGTGGCGCCTTCCTTATAGATTTGTGAGGACTGAGGAAGGTAGTGGATGTGACATATTAGAAACATAGGTATGAAGTGCTAGGCCAGTGCTGGTGAACCTTGTAGAGCTTTCAGTGATAGCAGTATCGTGGCACACACGTTCTAGGTCTGCCACCACTGCACTGGGCTGTGAAGCACTAGGTAAGTATTGTGAGTGTGTTAGTATTGCTGATCACTTCATTGACTCTGATAGAACCCCAAAGCAAGACCCATAGGACTGAATTCATCTTTCAATAGATATGGAGGCCACATTTGCAGAGTATGAAGAGTGGTCGGAGGATCCCGTCCCGGAATCAGTAGTTCAGAGCTACAACAAAGCACTGCAGCAGCTAGAGAAATACAAACCCTATGAAGAATCGCTGGTGAGTGTTGGTTACTTTGATGGCAAGCTTTTTTCTGCAGACATTTCCTGATCAGTAGTTGTGAGTTAAATGCTGTCTTAAAGCTTATCGTGAACTATGTAGAGTGTATAAATGTGGACATACAGTTTACATCCTAATAATAAAGTGAACGTCCATGTACCCACCACCCAGGTTAAGAAATAGAACATTGCCTGTACCTTAGATGTCTCCTATGTGCCCCTCTCCGATTGCCTCCTCCTCCCTCTCCCGAGAGGTAATCACTTTCCTTTTTGTCGTAATTATTCTCTTGCTTTTCTTTACAGTTTTAACAAAGTTTGAATCGATCCTTAATTATTGTATTGTTTAATTTTGCTTGTTTTTGAACTTTTACATAGCAGATTCTTGCTGTATATCTTCTTTCATCCAGCATGTTTTTGGGTTTTGCTCATGTTAATAAGTATTTTAGTTTGTTTGCATTACTGTAAAGTTGCTTGTGTATACTTCAATTTACCCAGGGGGCTGAATAGTTGGGTCATTTCTAGGTTTCTACTAGGAGGAGCAGCATTACTCTGAACATTCTTGTGTCTCCTGGTGGTTTTCTCTAGAATATATTCTAAGAGTGGAACTGCCAGCCCACAGGAAGATGCTGATGTGTTTCTCAGGTCTGAGGTGCATTCCTGCCAGCAGGAGCTGCATTCTTATCTCTTGACCTTGTGTATTGGCTCACTTAAGCTTTAGCTGATCTTATTGAAATTCTAGGTTTAATTTGCATTTTCCTTGGTTGCAAATCCTTTTGAGCAGCTTTTCCTGTTCATTGGCTGTGCACATTTCCTTTTCTGTGAAGTGATTGTTAAAAGTCTGGGCTTTGAAGAAATTTTCGGTTTTGTTTTCATTTTTCTTTTTTCTAATTGATTCTTGGGAGTCCCAAGTCTTAATCCTTTTTGATTGTATGCATTATAAAAATCTTCTCCCAGTTTGTGGCTTGTCTTTTATCCATTTTTTAAAGGATATTTTAACGTATGGTTCTTAATTTTAATATAAGTGGATTTACCAATGTATTTTTCTTATGGTTTATGTTTTTGTTGTGCACAAAAAATTATTGTGCACTTAAGAACCCTCTTGTGCTCAGCTCTTTAATTTATTTAGTTCTGTTTTCTTCTGAGAGTTTTATAGTTTTTATTTCATGGTGGGTCTTTAGCCACCTTAAAATGGCTTTTGTGTATGGTATGAGGCAGGGTCTGGCTTCATTTTCCCATATGGAGAACCAGATGTTCTAGTTACGATTCTGATTAATTGTATCATCCTTTCCTGGGCACAGTACCATGTCTGTCCTAGCTTAGCATCCATTGTGTGCCTGTCTTCCGGGGTCTCTGTTCCACCTTCAGGTTTGTATTATACTGTCACAGCGAGGATAGTTTTATGATGTTTGATCTTGAATTAGATGAGTCCTGTCTGCCTTGGTCCTCTTTTAGAAAGTCTTGGCGTTTTCTATTATAGGTGCTTCCACCAAACTTAAAATTACCTTTTTAAAAGTACAGTTTTTGATTGAAATTGCATTGAATCTTTAGATCAATTTGAGAAAGAATCTTCCTGAGCATTTGTGTCTCTGTTGTGTTAAGTTTTATAAAGCTTTCTAACAGTTTCATAAATTTAGCCAATGTTTTGAAAATATTTTTTAAAGATGTATTTCAGAATGGTTTTTGTTGTATTTGTAAATGATGTCTTTTAAAAACTTTCTTTCTCATTATTTCTGGCATATAAAATGCCATTGGTATTTTATATTAATTTTTTAATCTAGCAAACTCGCTAAATTGTTACTGTTAATTTATAGGGTCTTTTGAGTATTCTGTGTTGACAGTCCTATTTCTTCTGTCCATCCATCCATCCATCCATCCATCCATCCATCCATCCAAGATAGTGTCTCACTATTGGCTCTCTTGACTCTGTTTTTATACCTTTCTTGGTATATTGAGTAAGAGCAGAGGATTTTTGACTTAGGCTTGAATTCTAGCTGTGCCATTTACTGACTGGAACTCCAGGCTAGTACTTCAACTCCCTCTGACTCAGTTTCCCTGAGTGTGGGATGTGGGTGGTAATGAGGTCTGTCTCAAAACTGTTGTGAATATCAGATCCTTAAGCCAGTAAAGGCTTCACTTTTACTTAGCTTATTGTCCTTAGTTAGATTTTATGCTTAATGTTTGTTTCTTTGCCAGTTTGTTGATGATTTTTAAGATTATTTTTAGTGTTTAATACAGAAATTTTTAGTTATCAAAACTACAGATGCCATAAAATACCTAGATAACTAATTCACCACCATTACTGGAAGCCAAGGCTCTAAAACACTGTATTTTTATATAGAGGGCATTTATGCTTTCTGATCAGCCTGCACAATCCTCCTCAGCTTTTCTTTTTCTCATGTGAAGGATTTCTGCATACTTGTATTCACAGTGTCCTTAGTGAAGTCCTCACCCGGTTCAGTTTTGTTGTAGCCATCTGCAGAATGGTTGAAGAAAAATTAAGTTGAGTAAGAGGCTTCTGCATAGAAAGATGTGTAATTGTGTATCTTTGGCTTAGTAAATGTTCAGCCAGCCTCTTCTGTCTTTTACCTGTACCTGTATTCTTTTAGGACTGATATTTGAGTGAGCTTTTGAAATTGCGTAAGACACTGCGTTCTCTTGCCTGGATCCGTCCCTCTACTTGGGAAGGGTGCTTAGCAGTAGTCACTGGCTGAGGTGTTGCTCTTTCCTTCATGCTCTGATTGGTGGCCTGTTTCAATTCCTTGTGATCTTGGGATCACCTAGAGAAGGGAAAAATCCTTGGAAGTACTGCCCGCTCTTGACCAGGTGGGAAGACTATTACTCTACTCATCAGACAGGTCCTGCTGCAGAGTATTGAGAGGGAGGATTTGGTGATTTTTAGTGTTGCCACTCTCTTCAGTGTGTATTTTATTTGAAGATGCTTTGTGCTTCCTGACCAGTGTCAAGTAACTAAATTTTATTTCAATGCTGTTTTGCTGTGCTCCAGTTGCAAGCAGAGGCACCGCGGCTGGCAGAATATCAGGCATACATCGATTTTGAGATGAAAATTGGCGACCCTGCTCGCATTCAATTGATCTTTGAGCGTGCCCTGGTGGAGAACTGCCTCGTCCCAGACTTATGGATCCGTTACAGTCAGTACCTAGTAAGATAACTGTTCTGATTTATTTTGCCTTTACCAATTTACAGTCTGTTTAAACATAATCCTAAGTGTGTCAGGCATTAGCTGCATGCGTTCTCTTTCTGCTTTCTCTTCCATCTTTCCCTTCTCTTGGCCAGCTTGCTTAGAAATTTTTTTCTCATGTTTACAGTTACTAATAGTACTAAATGTTTGCTTATAGCCTTACTATTGATGACTTTATAACAGATGTTTTTTCTTTTATTTTTTATTAGGAAAAAGTGTAAACATAAAAGTAGATTGGTAAAATGAGGCCTCGGGGCTATCATCCACCTTCAGGGATGATGAGCACTTACGGCTCTGGTCTGGTTTTGTGATTTCATACCTGTCTTATCTACTTCCTTCCCCCTTCTGAGTTATTTTCAAACAAATCTAGAAATGATATTTCATTAATAAATATTTTGTTATGTATGTATAAAAGATTACATAAAAGAGGCTATAGGAAAGGTCCGCCCAGTAGGATCAGTTGATGTCTGTTAAGGCTGTTTTGACTTCACAGGTTCTTCTCTGGTCCCGCCTCTCTTTTCGTCCACTGCAGTGGTGATTACTCTGTTGAAGAAGCCATGTCACAGGAGACATTTAATGCACATTTCTGTAGTCACTTGATTATGCTGGCAGTACCTGTTTGATGATGAAATCTTAAGAAAACTTCATTTTCTTTTTTGAAAACTTCATTTTCTAATTCTGGAATTCTTTATCATAGGATCGGCAGCTGAAAGTAAAGGATTTGGTTTTATCTGTACACAGTCGTGCTGTTAGAAATTGCCCCTGGACGGTTGCCCTGTGGAGTCGGTACCTCCTGGCCATGGAGAGACATGGAGTTGACCATGGAGAAATTTCTGGTGCGGGTATTTTTGTGGGAAGACTTGTAAACTTTTGTCTCAAGTGAGAAACAGAACCATAGTGAAGTCATTACATTAGCAATCTCTAGGGTTTTCTCTGCGATACTGAGTGTTAGTGACAAAAGGGCTGTGAATGGGAGATACAGATTGTATTTTTGGCTTCCTAGGGCTTTGTCACTTGCTGATACTCATTGTGATATTCTAGGAAGCCATGGTCTTTTTTTCTTTTTCTTTTGCATTTCAGGGAAGGGTCTACAGGGTGTTCAGGGTCTCATTACTAGAATGGACTTGTAGTGATTCTCCTGTTTACAGCCTCCCAAGTGCTGGGATTACAGGTGTGCGCACCACCATGCTCAGTCTCAATTGCTGTCTCAGCCTGCCTTGGGAGCGGGGCTGGCACGGCAGGCCAGGGGATTGAATCCCTGGCCCTTGAACCTGCACCTGCTTGCAGGTGCTTTAATCCACTGAGCTATTTGGCTGGCCCTGTCATGGTCTTTTTTCCAGACTTATTTGACCAGGGACTCTCATTGCAGGGCATCCTGTGGTGTGAGCCCTTTGTAGAACACAGTCCTTTTTAGAACATGCTTTTAGGAGCACCCTAGGAGCTTCTCTTTTGAGCATTTTTCTCTTGCTTATTCCACCTTGTTATATCCTATTATCACAACTATTTTAAAAAATTTTAGGGCTATGGAGATGGCTCAGTAGAAGGCCTGAGCTCAGTCCCTGGTTCCGCAAAAAAA
>NW_004524655.1:7946555-7949389 GCF_000260255.1 Octodon degus
GATAACTTTGTATAAGCTCCCTTTTGAACTGGCAGTGAATCCTGACTTTTTTCTTCCAACTCCAGTGACCTTTGAGAAAGCTTTGAGTGCTGGCTTCATCCAGGCCACAGATTATGTGGAGATATGGCAGACATACCTCGATTACCTCAGAAGAAGGGTTGACTTCAGACAAGGTATTTAAGGAGATGTGTTTCCTTCAGAACTGAACATTTTCTTAATGCAGCTTTGCTGTGATGTTCCTGTTCCCCAGATATATCGCATTTGTTTAAAAGAAGACCAACCAGTCCCCCACCCCCAGTTTTAGCTATTTATGAGTTTAACAGTCAGGCTGTAGACTGAAGAGAAAGAGCTTGATGGTTATGTTTCACACTGGTTTTTCCAGCCTCTCCAGCCTTAGCTCTCATTTCTTCTTTCCTTTCTAAAACTCACCTAGTTGGGGCTGGGGAGATGGCTCAGCAGAGTAAGCGCTTCCATGGTAAGCACAAGGGTCTGAGTTCAATCCCTGGTTCTGCCAAAAAAAAAAAAAAAAACCAACCAGAACCCACCTAAGTTAACAAAATAAGACTGCTGTGTTTCTTGTACATCTTTGAACCTCTGCAGGATCCTGTCCTTTCCCTCAAGGCATGTGGGAGACCCGGACTTGCGCTTGTGCACTGTGCCAGCTGCTATTACACACATACAGCCTCAGCTGTTCCACTGTTGACCTATGTCACCCCATTTGGGGTAGCCCCCCTCTGCACTGAGTACCCATAGCACCCTGTGTTCAGCTGTGTCATGGTCTCACCTCAATTGTGCGGTCCATTTGCCCTATATTCTTGTTTCTCTTGTGCTGTGTGATGAAGCAGAGATTGGCAGTTTTATTTCTGTGGCTTCCATGTGGCAGACTATGTGGCTTCATTATTTTTTTTGGGGGGGGACTTTCCAACAGACTCCAGTAAGGAGCTGGAAGAGCTGAGGTCTACATTCACTCGTGCTTTAGAGTATCTGCAACAGGAAGTCGAAGAGCGTAAGTGTAGCCTGACTGCTGTGCCCATTCTGTTTGGAGTTGATGTGCCTTTTCAGCCGAGGGGGATTGCCTCAGAATTTCTGATTTTCACTAATTCCATTCTTGAAGGTTTCAGTGAGAGCGGGGATCCAAGTTGCATGATCATGCAGAACTGGGCGAGGATTGAGGTGAGTGTTTCTGACAGATCTCTCAAGCTTCATCTGCCTTTGAAGGGTCTTTAATTTTTTTCTAAAAGGATGAAAGTGGATTGGGACCTAATGTGGTGGCCTAGAGCTACAGAGATTTGTTTTAGGAACGATGTTGATGTACATATGGTTTTATCTTGGTGACTGCTCAGCTGGAAGTCGTGTAGCCATTGGTCCTTGTGCAGAACAGTTAGTTGTTCATGCCTCCGGTCCCTCCCTTGTTGCTGCAGGCTTGTGTGCGCCATTTGTCAGCTCTCTTCCAGGTGCTAGGAAGCAGATCGATATGGTCTTTGCCTACTGAGGCTCTAGTCTCTTGTAGAAGATGGGTGAATGGATAACTCATTAAGATATATCACTCCCTGAATGTCACTGCTGAGCCAGAGGCTCCCATCTGAGACACAGGACCTGCTCCTGATCACTCATTGGGGTTGGCACATTCTAAGCATGCTTTATATCTGAGGAATTGGAAGGCCGAGAGACTTATGTTGTAAGGAGGAGACTACCGTTCAGAGAGATGCCTGAGTCATGTGGTTTGTGAGTGGTAGGTCTGGCATTTAGTCCTAGATTGGCCCCTTTTTCCTCTATACTGCTGTCAGACACTTGTAGTTCAGCTTGATTTAAAACAAAAAACCCTGTGCTGTCCTGTGAGTGTGGGATTTCCGCACTGTTCACAAGAGCCTTAGGTCTCTGGGTCCTTGGCACTGCAGAAGGGCAGGTGGGGCCAGTCTGGGCTGTTACTGCTAGAGTGAGGGATTCCTGGGGCCTGCTTGGGTATGTTCGTCTGAAGTGCGTTTTGTGTGGCTCTTGGTGTTCGGGTCCTTTCCTCACTGATGGTGCATTTTAGGCTCGGCTGTGCAATAATATGCAGAAAGCACGGGAACTCTGGGACAGCATCATGACCAAAGGAAATGCCAAGTATGCCAACATGTGGCTCGAATATTACAACCTGGAAAGGTAACTGGCCTGGGGTTGGGCGGGGCCTGTTCTGCGTCACCCCATCTCTCTCGGGTGCTTTGGGATTGGGCAAAGCTGGAGAACTGAACAGTATTATAGCCTGGGCTGATGACTGTGGATTCAATTTTTTAAATTATTTTTTGGTTTTATTATTAGACATAAATGTTTTAGCTTTTCTGGAGCTAATTATTTGTTATTATGTTTGCTTTGGTAGGAAAGTAGGAAATTCTTAAAAACAAAGAAGAAAACTCAGATTGCTTGAAATTATTGACCAGACTGTTAGTTTGGAGTATATTGATACTTTTCAAGGCTTAGATTACTTATAAATGAAAATGTAATAATGGCATACATGTTACATAAACTATTTGCATGAACTAGAATATGCTAATAATGATAACACTAGTAAAACTTTTTTTTTTCTTTGGTACCAGGACTCAAAACTCAGGACCTTTCACTTGCCAGAGAGGCACTTGTGCCGCTGAGGCAACATTAGTAATTTGTGAGGAGTATGAAGCAGCTTTTTTTTTTTTTTTTTTTTGAGACTAAAGTCTCAGTATGCAGTTCAGGGCTGACGGTGAGCTAGCTAGGTAGCACAGGCTGGACTTGACTTCTGAGTGATCCTCCTGCCTCAGCCTCCCAAGTGCTGAGATTAGAAGCATATGTCCAGGGGCTGGAGAGATGGCTCAGTG
>NW_004524655.1:7949749-7985032 GCF_000260255.1 Octodon degus
ATTGAGCCATCTCTCCAGCCCCAAATTTGTTTTTTTACTTCTGAACACTTTTTTCTTATATTTAAGAAATAATGTGTGGGCCGGCCAAATAGTTCAGTGGATTAAAGCACTTGCAAGCAGGCGCAGGGGCCGGGGTTTCAATCCCTGCGCCCACTGTGCCAACCACGCCCCTAGGGTGCACGAGGCAGCAATTGAGACTGAACCTGGTGGTGTGCACGTGTAATCCCAGCTCTTGGGAGGCTGTAAGCAGGCAGATCACTGAGTTCAGTCTAGTAGTGAGACCCTAAACACCCTGTAGACCCTTCCTTAAAAAAAATACAGAAAAAAAAAAGATGTGTGACCAAATTAAAACAGAACACATTTACAAATACATGCTTATGTTGGTATTTACCATTTGGAAAAAACCAAACATTAAAAATGTTATTCATTTAAAAAGTGAATCTACTTAACATAAATAGCATTTTGAAATAAGCCTATGTTTTCTTTTTTTTTGTATTTTAGTACAGGGTCTACAGTGTCTTACTACACAGATTGGACTCATAGTGCTTCTTCTGTTTTTAGTCTCCCAAGCGCTGGTATTACAGGCACATGCCACCATGCCCAGTCTCAGTCGCCATCTCAGTGCACCTGGGGTGGGGCCAGCACAGCATGCTGGAGATTGAACCCTGGTTCCCATGGCTGCCTAAGCAGGTGCTGTAATCTGCTGAGCTATCTGGCTGGCCCTAGCCTGTGTTTTCTAATCCTTAAAATAATTTAGTGGGCAATATCTTGTACTTTTTTGCAAATGTCTTTGTTCTGGCATAGTTTAAAAGATAACTGAATTTTCATGTCTGTTTTGGATCAGTCTAATGTGATGCATTGTTTTCATTGAATCATGGAAAAAATTGAGCTTCCTGTACATGAGGTTAGAAAAGAAAAGTGCATTTTAATAGCCTTTCAAATCATTATGAATGTTCTCCTTACTACAGCAAAGCTCAACAAGTGATAGTTTCTTAAAGGGCAGGACCTGAACTGCTACTGATGTTTGTATTCTGTACACTATTGTTTATTTGCCCATTTTTTACTTTTATTTTTTACCCAATGCTAATAATCCTCTGATATCATGCATTGTTCATTTGGGAAATACTGACTTCCCAAGTCGTATAGCTTTTTCAAGTATTGACATGTTCAATTTATAGTTTTAAAAAATTACATTTGTGGCTGAGATTTTTAGCTCAGTGGTAGAATGCTTGTGTAGCATGCGTGAGGTCTGAGTTGTATCCCCTGTACTAGGTATATACCCAAATGTATTTCTAGGCTCACAGACTTTAGTAGAAAAGTCTTTAGTAGGAAGCTGTCAAGCTCACCATGGCAGAAACAAAGTTTCCAAACTTCTAATTTTTAATTGGAAACACTGATTTTATCACTAGCCATGAGTAACGTCAGTAGCTATCCTTGAAGTGGCATATTTACTTTATTAACGTTCAGAAAAAACTGTAATTTGTCACTCAGGTGCTTTCTCATTGAAAACTGGTGTTCTTTGAAAAAAATGACTCTTTGCAACTCAGACATACACATTTTGCTTTGCAACAGCTATTGTCTTATCGCTATGCATCAGATGTGTTTTATGTGTACCGCACTTCTCCTTGTGTGACACAATACTGCAAAGGTGCGTAGCACTGTACTTTGTGCTAAGGACCATTATTGTTTTTATACCATCCTTGCAAGTATCAACACAGTGGAAAAATTCAGTAGTATTTTGGTACCATCACAGAAAAGAGAGATAGAAACCAGAGGCTTTAGGGGCAAAAGGAACAAACATCCTTTGAGGAGCACTCTGAACTTTTCTTACTATCTTAAGGCCTATTTACAGTACTTACATGTGTTTGTGTCTCCTCCAAAGGGAGCGTGGGTGTACACTCTTGAGAACTGTTGTGATCAGCGACTTGGCTTTCCGTGCCAGTACAGAGTTGACTCTGGGCATGAAATTTGATTATTGGATTATTGATTCTCTCCTCTGGTAGGACTGCATAGAATTTCTCTAGGGACTTATCAAATGGTACAGAATTGATGGCCCCCTCTTCTGGTGTGTTACACCTGTGTGAGTGATCACACCACTGCACACTACTGCCCTGGGTGGTTTTCCATGGTTATCTGCCTGCCTAGAGGAGAGAGTGGCTTGATAGGCTGACTGTGCAGGCTCGTGGAGGAGAGAGAGAATGTCACAGGTGGTTCTGAAAGCTGGATCCCCAGCCTAGCGCCATCATAGCATCCACCTGTGTGAAAAGTGTTCCTCCCTCCCTGTGCCTTTTGCTTTGTGTCCTTGTGCCTCTAGCTGTTTATTTTCTGTCCTAGGGCACATGGGGACACGCAGCACTGCCGGAAGGCTCTGCATCGGGCTGTCCAGTGCACCAGTGACTATCCTGAACATGTCTGTGAAGTGTTGCTCACCATGGAAAGGACAGAAGGTGGGACCCTTCGCCCCCCCCCCCCACTTTCTGCTTGGAGCCCTGCCTGCTTGCACTTGGTCTGCAGTGGGAGTGTCTGCTCACAGTCTGTGTGGACACACTGTGGTCTTGGCCATCACCTTGCAGGCGCATACTCTGATTAGACTGTCATCAGGGCCTCACCATGGGGCCAGGCCCTCCTGTGGCTCCTCTCACCATCTTCAGCTGCTAGGGCTCTGAAGTGTTCCTAGTGTGGGTTTCTCATAATTCGTTGTTGTAGGGACTGTGCCATACATTGGAGGACATTTAGCCAGTTGGTTTCTGCCTGTTAATGCCAGTAGCAGCCCTCCCCATCCAACCAGATGTGGCAACCAGAAATGTCTCTGGACATGGCCAAAATGAATGTCCCTGGGTGGGAATGTCCCCAGTGGCGAACTCCTGCTCCACTGTTAGACCCATATCCCTTGAAGCCTGCCAGAGGCTCTCATGTTAAGCTGTAGACCTGAAACAAAAGTAAAACAGCATGAATTCATCTGTGGGCACTGGTCTGCACTTGGGTTATGAGCCCTGGAGGCCAGACACCTGAACAACGATAGAAACACTACCTTAGCATTTGAGTCTTCAGTCTTGTATAGCTGTGTTGTGCCTTCTCTATCAGTATTTTCACAAGCTTGGCCATTGAGGGCCTGTAGCTCCTAAGAAATTGTTCAGTCACTGTCCTATACTGGGACAAAATACCCAATACCCACAACTTGGAGGAGGAAGAAGAGAAAGTTTTGTCTTGTTTAATGTTTTTACAGGAGTGAGGCAATAGTCAGTCTACTGCAAGCAGGAAAAGCATGGTGGAAGGGCCTGGCTCACTGCTTTGCGGCCAGGAAGCAGAGGGGAAGGAAGGGGAAGAGCAGAGGGGAGAAAGGTGCTCCCCAGTGACTTCAATCAGGCCCCTCGTTTTAATAGCAGGTCTGCTGTGGTGCCCCCCAATCTAATCACTTTTTTTCTTGGTACCAGGAATTGAATTTGGCCCTTGTGCCGCTGAACTGTGTCCCTGGGTGTAGGAGACACTTTCAGGTCCTTGTCTCCGTCCAAGAAGCCAATATTTAATATTTGTAATCCCAAAGTTATGTTATTGGAATCCCATCAAGTTGATCCCAGTCTACCACTTTCAATGCAACCCATGGCAAAAATAAAGACACTAGATTATATTTTCAATCATTGGGGAGTTGAGGGGCTCTAAGTCCAGCCATGAAGATGGCTTTCCGGAACCAAGAGAGTGACCCAGGGCCTCACCTGGTTTTATTTAGTGGAGGAGTGGCTTGAGGAGGATTGACTGAGAATTGTGGGAAGTAAGTGACTACCATGAGCTGAGCTAGGTGGATGGCCTAAATTTACCTCTGCCATATGCAAAGAGGATATGCAGAGAGTAATCTACATTACATAGTATCTAATGTTTAGGTAAGTCTAGTGCTTCAGCTTTGATGTAGTCTTTCAAGCCCCAGAAAGTCATAGCCTCTGTCTTGAGGCTCGATCCCAGCTGGTGGCATGGAGCTCGCTCTACCGTCCTGTCTCGACCTGGCTCACATTAAAGAGCAGCAGGTATAGGTTACTAGGGAAACGTGCAGGCCACCTTCAAAGACTATCACCAGCACCTCAGCTAGACCAATATACATTGCTTAAGGCCAACTGAAGGATAAACAGAAGTCCTGGCCAGCTCTGTACATAACAATACGAGGAAATAGGGTCAGGCTCAGGCCAAATGGAGACAGTGGCTCCTCTTTCAAGGAGAGCTGCTCAGGTGGTCCTCCACACCTGGGCCCATGATCTAATCACCTCCCCCACACAGGAGATTTTTCTGGGGCACATTTTAGATGTGAACCATGACACTGTGGTCCTATTCTCCTCTCAAGTCTCTTCTCTCCCTGTCCCCAACCTAGTCTCCAGATAGAATATACTTAGGACTGTTTGAATTCCAGTCTTCAAGCCTGTGTATATTTTCTTAGGAGGAACTCTTCAGTTTTTACTGTTTGAAGGGAGAAAGCTCTTGAGATATGAGAGATTAAGAAAATTATGTCCAAGGGCTGGCGAGATAGCTTAGGCAAGCATAGGGACTGGGGTTTGATCCCCAGCACTACATATGGTGCTGCCCCCCCCCCCCCATGCTGAGCCGGCTACTGAGACTGGGCATGGTGGTGCACACCTGTAATCCCAGCGCTGGGAGGCTGAAAACAGGAGGATCACTATGATGCAGAGCTGCATAATGAGACCATGTACCAAGTACATTAAAAAAAAAAAAGAAAAAGAAAATTATGCCTTTATACCCTTCAGAAACCTAGGGTGAAAGTTTCCCGTCTGTTTCTGTGTAGGTACTTTAGAAGACTGGGATGTAGCTGTTCAGAAAACTGAAACCCGATTAGCACGCGTCAAAGAACAGAGAATGAAGGTAATGAGAGTTGTCTGGAGGTTGGAACCTCTCCTAGCTCTTGTGGCTGTTTGATACAGTGTTTTGTCAAAACATTGTAGGTCTTTGTAAGAAATCTGTCTTATTCATAAAGTTTATAAATAGCTGACTCAGTGGCTGGGTGTGGTGGAGCATGCCTGTGGGAGGCTGAGGTGAGGATTGCTGTGCGTTCAAGGCCAGGCTGGACTCCAAAGTGAGTTCCAGGCCAGCTTGAAACTACAAAGTGAAAAATCCTGTCTTAAAATGATGAAAAAAGAAGAAAAAGTAGACTTAGTTTTTCATTTGTCATCTTTTTCAGTTAGTTTAAAACTGGCTCTCACAGTAAATACTTTTTCACGTAGTGGATATTTGGGACCTAAAGTGTACTGGGACTGATGAGAAAGAGTAAAGAGGAGCTGTACTTGACCTGAGTGGAACAGGAGCCCCCGACTTTCTTAGGGCCCCAGCTTTAGAACCTGGGCTTCCCCTCTCAGGGGTCATGGCGGAGAACAGCGTGAGCCTACCATGCACTGGTGGTCGGAGGCCTGAGAGGCCCACGGGAGCCCAGTGCTGGGGTGGGTGTGAGCACCCTCATTGTTCTCTCCCCCGGGCTGCTTCTCGATGGTGAATCTACTGCTCCCCTCCTGCTTCTTGTCTCATCGCAAGCTAGGCAGCCATTGGAAACATCACTGTGCCCAACGAGCCATCCTGTTTCCACTTTTGTAGGCTGCTGAGAAGGAAGCAGCCCTGGCGCAGCAGGAAGAAGAGAAGGTGGAACAGCGGAAGAGGGTGCGAGCTGAAAAGAAGGCACTGAAGAAGAAGAAAAAGCCCAGAGGTGCAGACAAGCCCAGAGAAGAGGAAGATGAGAAAGAGTGGGGTGATGCTGATGGAGGTAGGAGGCTTTGTAGAGACGTCTCAGACCTACAGAGAAGTTGCACATGTACCCTGGAGAACTTTGTGTTCCTGACCTGTTGGAGGATGTTCTGCCAGCCTGACGCCCTTGCCGCACTATGGAGCGTGTGCTGCAATGCCGTCAGCGCTGGCCTGTTCCCACTGCTGGATCCTCGGGGCCCGCTCGCTATGTGCCTCTTCCCAGTAGTAGTGTCCTTTGTGGTTGAAGGGTTCAGTTTAGCATCAAGGTTTTGTTTTGCCATTCTGCCTTGACTCTTCAATCTGGAACATTCTTTAGACCTGGGCACTTCTGAAGGGCATAGGCTAGTTACTTGTGTCCCACAGAACAGATTTGGCTGATATTTCTGGTAGTTAGATTTTGGTGTGCTGCTGTAGGAACACAGTCAGGCCGTGCTCTTGTTGCATTTCATTGGGTGGCATATCGTTTCAGTGTGTCCCTTTACTGCTCAGGTTTGTGTGGTTGTGATTGTCTTGTTTTTCTGCTGCAAAGTTAATTTTTTACTTTTACTTAAGTATTTAACCAAAATGTTTCTCATCAAGCTTCTAGATTATTTATATTTTTCTGTATCTTATGGACTGGACTCACATCTGTGATCTGTCAGGCCAGCTGTTCAGGTGGATGCTTATGATCTCTAGTTTGGCTAGCAGAAAGCCCTCCCACAGGCTTCTCTGTCCTCTGAGCTGCAGACAAGCGATTGATTGGTCGCTTCCTTCGACTCAGGCGTGCAGTGCTCTAGGCTTGTCCTGTACTCTCCTGTGACTTGGCCCTGTGGTCTGCTGTTCTCTTCAGGGGTCCTGGAGTCGCAAGTAGACCTAGTGGGTTCAGGGCATGCGTGCCATGGCGGATATTGTGCTGCAGGCCCTCTGACTGTGGAGCTAAGGAATATGTTTATACCCTTATTTACTTTACACTCTGTGGTGTTGAAAGCCATAAGATTTTTCCGGGACCTGCATTTCAGCTACCTCTGAGGTACTTGGGCTAGGCTCCTCCTTTTTTGCTACCAGTACCCTTTTCTGACTTTGAGAAGCCTGGCTCAGTTATCTTCAGCAGTCACTCTGTCAGTTTCCTGCCTCCCCTCTGAGTAGGTGCCCTCCTCCCGTAGTGGTCCCAGGGTGTGGTGCTGGCCACTGTGCTGCACAGTCACCCTTGCCCCTCCACCCGGCCATCACACTGTGGCTGCCTGCCCAGTGTCATCTCCCCTCTGTACCCCAAGGTGGGGTCCCTTCTCCATTGCCTATGCGTACACCTCCCGGGCCTGGCTTCAGTCGCTGCACCACTGCTCGGCCCACCCTGCATAGGCACCTGCCTCACTTGGCCCATTGACTGAATTTTCCAGGTTGTGTTTCTGTCATCCACTTAATTTCAGGGATGGGCAGCTCTGGTCAGCTCTGGTCAGCTTTACTTCAGTAGTCAGGATAAAGACTTTTCTCAGGACATTGAAGGACTCAGAACATTTTCCTAGTGTTCTGTGTTAGCAGAGGGTTTGAAGCAGGGGCAAAATCATAGAATAGCCCATCCTTTTTTTTTTTTTTTTTTTTTTTTACATTATTGGGGATTGAACTTGGGACTTTACACTTACCAGGAAGGTGATTATGCTGCTGAGCTATCTCCTCAGCCTTAATTGCCCATTCTTGTGTTCTGTGTATGGGACCTTATTCCTGGTCTGCATGGTGAGGCAGGCGTGACTTGGGACCACAGTGTGCAGTTAGGACTGTGGGAGGTGATGTGGGTTGCGGTGGGGACAAAGAAAGCACAGGGGTTGACTCCCGACTCCCTGCCACAAGGGTACAGCATGTGGCATTGGGGATGGTGAGGATCATCCTATGGAAACAAAGGGAAGAGAAGGAAGGGAGAGGTGCTTCTCACAGTCCTGAAGGTGAAGTTAGTGAGATGCAGAAGCACAGAATGACCTGATGTTTTCTCTGTGCTGCAGGGTTGGCTGTGTGCTCAGATGCCCAGCAGGAGGTTGGTGACAGTATTAGGGGTGGCTGGAACTGGGGTACAGGCCAGTGCGGCCCAGCTCAGAATGCCCTTCCATACAGTGAGGATGTGGGCTCCCCTGAGATGCAGCGGGTGAGTGGGCCAGGAAATTTGGGCTCAGGATGGATGCCAGCTGAGCTTTGGCACTGCCCTCTGGTGGCATAGGTAAGTGTGGGATGGAGTAGAGTGTGGTTGAGGTCTTTCTGTTGAAGGACACACGACAGTATTGAAAGGAATCAGACCCTTGGGAACTCGTTGCAAAGCGTGGTCTGTGGAGTGTGTACAGCTGTCGCTTAGGGGCTGGTTTCCATGTAGGCACTGCTCCTGGGCTGACCTGGCCTTTCCCAGAGAGGACCCTGGGTCTGGGACCTCTGATCTTCTTCATAGTGAGGAGTGGGTAAGGGGATTTATATTACTGCTTCCCCTTGGGGATCCCACTTACTGGAGCAGAGCTGGGGCCCAGAAAGTGGTCTGCAATCTGGGAGGGCCGTGAAAGACCTCCCTGGGTGTGGCACCTGCCCCTGTGTGTCCGTCCCTTGGACTCGTACACACAGGTGGGAGGAGCCTTCACCCTGCACCTGTGCAAGCTTGAAGAGATGGGATAGCTGACCATTGCTATTCTCTCTTGAAACCCACAGAGCAGCCTGCCAAGCGCAGAAGGGTGGAGAACAGTGTGGCTCCAGCAGGAGTGGATCCAGGCACGGAAGAGGAATCAGCACTCACCAGAAAACACACAACCATGGATGTTGAGACCCCTTCAAAGCAGAAGGAGAAGGCGGCTGCCCTGAAGCGGGACATGCCCAAGGTGTCCCATGACAGCAGTAAGGACAGCATTACTGTCTTTCTCAGCAACCTGCCCTACAGCATGGGGGAGCCGGAGGTGAAGCTCAGGCCACTCTTTGAGGCCTGTGGGGAGGTAGCAGAAATCCGTCCCATCTTCAGCAACCGTGGTGACTTCCGTGGCTACTGCTATGTGGAGTTTAAGGATGAGAAGTCAGCCCTTCAGGCCCTGGAGCTGGATCGGAAGAACGTGGAAGGGAGGCCGATGTTTGTCTCCCCCTGTGTGGATAAGAGCAAAAACCCTGATTTTAAGGTATGTCATGGGGCAAGGAATGCCTTTTGTGGGAGTGGGAGAAGCGCTTTTCACAGTGCTTCCCCTGCAGCACCCAGATTTGCACCAGCACAGACAGCTCTGCTCCGTAGGAGCTGCGCTTACACCTGACCAGGTCTGACCCATGGTTCAGCCCTTTGAGGCTGCACTGGCTTAGTATTGATGATGAAGCTAGGAGTTGAAATGATGGCTACTTTCCATGGAACGCTGACTGAGAGACATGGTCATGCTGCATTAGTTTTGGCCTTAGTAACTCCTTACCAGAACTCTATGAATGGCTGCTTTTTTACTCCTTGGTACTAGAGGTTGAACCCAGGGCTTTTGCGCTGAGCTACTTCCCCAGACTTGTACTTTTTTTTTAAAGATAGGATCTCACTTAATTATCAGGGCTGGGCTCAAACTGGCCTCAGCCTCCCAGGGGCTGGAATTACAGGAATATGCCACCATATCTGGCTTCAAATGTCTGCTTTTATCTTTGCCATTTTAAAGGCCTGGACAGTGATTTGCCCAGGCAGTTGGGTTAGTTGGTTAACAAATGCCTCACCTAGCTGGGCGTATCCAAATTATGGGTTCCCTGCCTCTCCTGCAGGTGTTCCGGTACAGCACCGCCCTGGAGAAGCACAAGCTGTTCATCTCAGGCTTGCCCTTCTCCTGCACAAAGGAGGAGCTGGAAGACATCTGTAAGGTGCACGGCACTGTGAAAGACCTCAGACTGGTCACCAACAGGGCTGGCAAACCGAAGGTCAGCACTTGGGCAGACATTGCCTGGTCTCCTGAGACTCAGGCAGACGAGTCATTTCTACATTGTTCAGGGACTGTTCAGTGCTAGAGTGGCTTCCTGATTTGTCTGCGAGAAACAAATGACAATGGAAAAACAAGCACATTGCTACACTTCCATGTAGAATCAGCTTAATCTTTTGTAGCTGATTGTAATAAAAAAGAATTAGTTGTTTGGAAAATTGTGAAAATTTACAGGTGTCCCCGTGTGGCCCTCTAGGATGGGTCAGTGCTGTGGCCAGAGGTGGGAGGCATTCTGAGGATTGCCCTGTGCAGGTCAGTGGTCTGTCCACCTGACTCCTTACCCAACCTCATGTCCTTTGAAATCCTTTCACATTACAGTGTTTTATTTTTTGAGGCAGGGCTCACTGTTTCCTAGGCTGGCCTCAGACTGTTCTGCCTTTGCCTGTGAGTAGCTGGGATTGTAATTATATGTCACTGTGCCTGGCTTTATCATACTGTGTTTTGAGTATTGTTTTAAACATGGTTTTGGATTCCTTCTTACCCTATTCTCCACATAGGTTGATGGAGAATTAAAGAATGAAAAGGAGGGGCTAAAGGGGCAGGAGACATTGGTGCTCCTTGGGCCACTTACCCTCTAAGCGGGCCACTGCCTCGAGTGTTTGCTCTACTCATATCGGTCTTCCATCTTGCTCTGTCTATTGGAGCAGACAGGACGCTGACCCAGAAGGGGTTTGGGATGTTAGGTGCAGCCAGAGGGAAGCAGTGCATAAGCCTGAATGTAGAGCATGGCAGTGCTGGGGTGGTGACTGGGCAAGAGATGCCTGGCTGGCTGCTTTCCCAATGAGGCCCGACCCCTGCCCCATGTGAGGAGCCAGCAGCATCAGTGGCTCTGGATCTCGCCTTTCAGGGCCTGGCCTACGTGGAGTATGAAAATGAATCCCAGGCGTCACAGGCTGTGATGAAGATGGACGGCATGACTATTAAAGAGAATATCATCAAAGTGGCAATTAGCAATCCCCCTCAGAGGAAAGTTCCAGAGAAGCCAGAGGCCAGGAAAGCACTAGGGGGCCCCATGGTGCCGCGGCAAATGTACGGAGCGTAAGTATTTGCGGGCTCGTATTGGTCCAGCACTGGCAGTGGAGGGTTCGCCCAGCAGGGAGGAGTTGCGCAGTGGTGCTGTAGGTGGGGAAAGATGCTCCTGTGTGATCGCGGGTCCTGCTGGACCCACAGAACAAGTCCCAGGAGGACGCAAGCCAGTTTATACTTCTCATTTATGTAAGGGAATTATTTTTTAAATAAAGTTTATTGAAAAGCAACTGTACTTCCACTTCATGGTGACAAGAACAGAACATGTTGTTTACAAGAGTATTAAAATATGGAAGTTAAATTAAGCCTCACCACAAAATTTCCAAGACCTATATAGAAGACTAGAAAACATTACAGAGAAATTGAAGATTTCAGGAAGCATTTTAAGGTGAAACACTTGAAGATAACTCAAAAACTGATCTAATCTCATTCGAATGAAAATTCCAGTTGGGAATTTTTTAAAGGAAGTAATTATTTTAAGTTCCTCTTTGCCAGTTAATCTGTGTATTTAATGCAAAGCCTGACAACTGCATGCTTGCCCTTCTCTAGCCAGAGCTGCAGTTGTTTCCGTGAAGCCTCTGCTTTTCCCTTGATGGGCTGAGGCAGAGTGTGGCAGTTACTGGGGGTTGAAAGCTGCCAGTGTCCTCCTTCTCCTCCTCCACATGAGACTGTTGCACTGGGTTGGTCCCTGCCAGAGCTGAGAACGAGGCAGTTTGTTCACGTGTTTATCACTTACTGGCCAGGCCCAAGGACAGGACTGTCTTATTGCTTGTGTTTTTTATTTTTCAACTTTAAAATTGTCCTGTCTTATTTTCAGTTAAGCCAGGGCCATGCGTGCTTTCTGGGAAAGGTACTTTCAGTGTTTATCTTTTCCAGGCGTGGGAAGGGGAGGACCCAACTCGCTCTGCTGCCCCGTGCCCTGCAGCGCCCCACCACTGGCACTGCACAGGCGGAGAACGGCCCTGCCCCCTGCCCAGCAGCTGCCACCTCTGCAGCCAGCGAGGCGCCCAAGATGTCCAATGCTGACTTTGCCAAGCTGCTTCTGAGAAAGTAAACGGCACTCTGAGGCAGGAAGTGCCTTCGCGCTGGCCAGGCAGACCATTCTCTACCCCACTGCACCCTGGGGACGGAAGGGCTGGTGCAGCATCTGCAGGCTCCTGGGGACCCTTCCCATGGCTCAGACAAAGGACAGAGGGAGCCTGTTCAAGGAAAGAGACGCTGAGTACTCCCTCACATTGAGGGCAGGCGGAGAGGGTGATCGCCCCACAGGCTGCCCAGGGCGGCTGGCCCAGCACACTGGTGTCTTGAAGAGAGAGGAGCGGAAGTGAGCCAGGACCATGGCCTCTGAGATGCACTTGTTTCAGCGCTTTCTGCCCTTTTTATACACTTCTCTCACACCCTGCACAGCACCTGTGCCCATCACTCTTAGTTTTTGAAAGACAAAAGATGAGACGGCATATGTGAGTGACTCTTCCGAATGGCCTACTGTAGTTAAGTCACATGAAAGAAATCAGTGGATTTTTGTTTAAGGAGGTTGTGTGTTTTCTATTATGTATTTGTAAATGACATACACATCTGTTGTTTTATGTTTCCTACAAGCAAGAATGTTTTGACAGCTCTTGTTTTATATAGGAATTCCGAGTGCCCTGGCTGTGGACCGTTTTTTTTTTTTTTTTTTTTTTTCTTCTAGTGACTAGTGATCTGTATTCTTTGTCTAAATGTTGAGTTTCTGCCCTTTGATTCTGTTTAAATTCCATGTCGGTTGTAAATTTCAATTCTCAAAATATTTAGCTATGTTTATTAAACCGGAATTCTCTTAAAAATGTCTTACTCTGGTACTCAGGCATTCACAAGTGGGTGTATTTTGAAATGGGTGTACCTTGCTTTACCTGATAGTTGTGTAAATAGAAGTTTTGTAAGTCAAATCCTGTTGTACTTTGGTTTAAATTATTTCATCAGTGATGTGTCTTCAGTTTTAAACTTGAATTTACAGCAGTTGACATTTCAGCTTTTTAAGCTTTTTTTCCTCTTTGATCAACTATTTGTTGCTATGAAGTCTGTGTTTCCAGGTCAGTAGGAAAACTCCAAAGGCACTGCAGAGGAAAAAACATCAGGGAATCCTTTTAGGTGTCATGGAAATTATCTCATTTGTCTGTTTTTTGTAAGTTTCAGTTTCTGTGTATCAGCTTCCTAATTTTTTTTTAAACTCAGCATTTTTAATGGACAAATTTCAGTACATAAAAAAGTAGACACAGCCCTAAAATAAACTCCTACATGCTGTCACTGAGCCTTGGCCTCACTCCGGCCCATCTCACTGTACCTGCCCACCCCCCCTTCCCACTAGGGACCTCAGCCCTCAGCCAGGGACACCCAGCCATGGGGACAGACTGGAGCATGTGTGCCTCGGAGAGGACGCACAGGCTGTGGTTTTATAGCACCATTAGCAATAATACCTTCACTGGTCACCTCAAGTCAAATCTGATTTCCTGTTGTCTAATAAATGCCAGTTTTCCTTCCCTATAAATGATCATTGGTTGGTAAACTTAAATCTTTTTAAAATGTAGGTTCCTCTCCCTCTGTTTTTCTTGTGAAACATTTTTTTTTTCCAGGCCTTACTGTTAGATTATGCTCTGGCAGTGGCTGCTGGCAGGTCCCCCCTCCTAGATGGGTCTCTGATGACCACTTTGAAGCCTGTTCTGTTAGTTGGTGACTGGGTATCTCGGAGGGAGGCTGGTGGCCTAGGGCCTGGTCCCCGAAGAGCTGTGTATTTCCTCTCAGTGCAGGTTCATGCAGCTTTCCTTTTCCTACAATGTGCAGCTGTTTTATTCATTGGCCTTTGGGCCAGTGACTCTGTGCCCTCAATATGGGCTTGGGACAGGGCTGAGCCTTTTCAGGCTTGAGCAAGACCTTAAGGTTAGGTGTTGGGTTCTGACTGCCAGAATGAGCTTCCAGGAACGTGTGGATTTAGGTGGTTTCCCCCCTGAGCTAATGATCAACAGAAACATAAAATTTTCTTTGAATCTTAGTAAAAAAAAAAAAAAAGCAATTCACCCCCATTAATTTAGGTAAGCAGTTTAGGCAGCTAGATCTATCTTGTCTACTGATGTGACCACGTAGGACCTGTTGTTTCCTCTGAACTATATGTCACAGGGTGATAGTTCAGAATTCCCCCGTGACTCAGGACAAATGGAAACACCTCTTGAATAAGACAGCAAACTCCAATGTGTGTAATAACATACTTTATTTTAGAGTCAGTAATTTGTTAAAGTAATATCCTTTACCTACAGCTGAAGTGCAGATTTTGTCACTAAAGGACAAAGTGAGCACTCCCGTCGGCCCTCCTTGCTCTGCTTATAGAACCAGAACAACAAGAGGGCCCAGGTTTCAGAAATGCCTCACAGCAGCATCTACTGTGAATGTTTTTTAAAATCCAGGTTTGAGTATTATTTGGAGCTGTTCCATACATCTTTTATTTTTCTTAACCCTTTCAGAAAGCGACTCTGAATTTGCCACACAAATAAATAACTGTATAAACACATCTGAGTAGACTTCATGACCATCAGGAACTGTATGCAAAAGTGAAAAGATGTGACACCACTTTGGTCACCGTCATTCACACATCCCCTAGGGGCGGAACAGAGTTAACACTGCAGCCTCTGTCCCTGGAAAGGGAGCTAGCGATTTCCAGCCTTTCTGATACTAAATAGCAGCATTTGCACTGGCCCTTGTGCCATATATGATTGAAAGATCCTATTTCCTTAAGATGACAGCTCAGAAACCTGGCTGTATTCTATATGACATTGGTCATTCTACAGGTTACTAGAAAAATAAGGCCACTCTGAGACAGTCTCGCCTCCGCAGGGGACTGGACAGCACGAAGTGGTATGAGGCGGTGCAGGGGCAGTGAGGGGAGGCCACCGAATAAGTACAGGGACATGCCAGCTGTGGTCAGAGGTGTCCTTGGTTCTAATTTGTTAGCGGAAATGCTGCTTTGGGGTGAAGTGGCATTGTTCTCAGCTGCCTAGTGGGAGCTGAGGGCAGGCAAGCTTCACAGCATGGTGCAGCTGTTGGGTGACGCTGAAAGCCCTGAAAAGTTCACCGTCTCTGTCCTAGATGAAAACGTCTGGTCTGCACTGCTGCATATGAAGTGCAAGGGCAACACTGCCACAAACGACATCCATGTGGCAGCCTTCCTCTCCTTAATTAGAAAAACAGTCTCAAGAAAAAACAGCCTTGGGCCTGATATCGGCAAGGAATGGCTCAAAGGGTCGCCTGGAAACAAGCTATCTAACTAGAAATGTCAACATTCACATCAAAGCTTAGAAGTGGCTCTACCAGTAAAAGCCACCACCCTAATTCAGTGGAAGGGTTCCAAAGACCCGAGAGGGCGGCTTGCAGTCATTTCTCAGGACTGGGACAGGTTCTTCCCAGGAGTGGACTTCCCAGTGCGGTGCAAGATACGCAGTTAATCTTCCGGTGGCTCTGGGCCTCGTCCCACTGCTCTGGCTTCTCTCCCTGACTGTAGTGCAAATTCTCCAGAACCTTGGTTCCGGTCCTATAGAAGCACAGGTGCCCCTAAAGCATGTGGGGCTGCCACAGCAGCCACCAGCACTGCGACAGCAGGCTCACTACATTGCTTGCTAAAAAAAAAATAAATAACTTTGCTGAATTATAAGTTATCTTAGATACAAGCCTTAATAACTTAGCTTTTTTTTTTTTTTTTTTAAACTGAAAAATTGGAGGTAATGTGTAAAGGTTTCCTTTCACTTTTGGAGCTGATTAGGTTTGTAGAATTGCTAAGTTTCTTTGATCCCATCCCTGGCTTCTCTTGTTGCAGACAGCATGGACAGGGCTAGGGCTTCACAGGAAGCGTCTCCTTGAAGCCAGAATGGTTGGGTTTGGCTTCCGGCAGTGCCACCGAGTACTCAGTCGTGGCAAAAAGCAAGGTGTCCAGGGTGGTCTCGGTGCACTTGGCAATGAAGCGGATGAAAGGCCTCACGTCGCCCTCATTGGCGACCTCGAGCACGTGGTAATACTCAGCTCTCTGCTCCTTGCGGATGGTGATGGGCGGGTAGCCTGCCTGCATCAGGATGAGGTTCATGAGCAGGCGTGAGGTCCTTCCGTTGCCATCGATGAAAGGGTGGATGTAGACAAGTTTGTAATGTGCTAAGGCTGCAAACTCCACCGGGTGCAGGTTCATGGCGTCCTCGGAGTTGAGCCACTGTATGAACTCCTGCATCTGCTTCTCTACGTCCCGGGGATGGGGAGGGACATGGTGTCCTACCAGGACCTGGGTCATGCGAAACCTCCCTGCTTCCACTGGATCCACGTAGCCCAGCACCCGCCTGTGGATCTCTAGCACATCACCAATGGTGACAGAACCAATGCGTGAGACCAGGGTGGTATTGACGTACTTCATGGCTGCATGCATGCCAATAACCTCGTTCTGCTCCTCCAGGCTCTTCCCCGGCACGGCATAGCGTGTCTCCAGGATATGCCTGATCTCGGACAGCGTGAGGGTGTTGCCCTCGATGGCGACCGTGTGGTAGATGTGGTGGTAGTACGTCTCCTCCATGACCCTGCGCAGTGCTGAGTTCCCCTTGGGGATGGCCATTACCTTCCTCACCTTGCTGTCAATGATGCTAAAGTACCTCTGGTCGATCTCCTCCACAAGCGGCAGCGTCCGGTCCCGGTTGACCAGTGCTTTCTCATGGAAGGGTGAGATGGTCAGTGCCCTGGTGTACAGGTAATCTGCTTGGATGATGTCCTTGTCTTCTTCTGAGAAAATGCCAAACTCATTGAGGGCATCCACGTAGTCTGGGTCCATCTTGAGCGCGTATAGGAAGAGCTTGTGGGCTTTCTCCCGCTTGCCCTGGCGCTTCATTTCCAGGGCTTGGTTCAAAGCTGCTCTGGCTTCCAGCTTGCCTGCTACAGAGACCAAAGCAGCCTGTCAGCAAGGGTGCAGTGACAAAGGATGTTCAGGGGCGCTGTCCCCGGGCAGGTGTCCTGGGACGCCAGGATCAGCCCACCTCCCCTACCTTAGCCACACTGAGTTCACACCGGGACCACTGCCTTTGTGCCCCTGTGCCTTCCCTACTGTGGTGCCATCATGGGTGGCCCTCTCCGTCTTCTTTAGCTCAGCCCTTGCTGGTGCCACTGGTGCTTGTTTGCTCCCTTCAGGCTGAGGTTTGTTCAGCTCCCCTACCCCTTCTGCTGGTCCCATGGCCTCACCTTCCCTGTACTGTTTTAGCCCAGTCGTTCAGTTGTCCCTGAGAGGGGAACCTAGCAATGTCTAGAGATGTGTCTGGTGTCACAACTGGGGGACGTACGTATGTGCTGCTGGGATTGAGGTTGCTGCTCCCCATCTTGCCACGCACATGGGAGGTTCTAGTGGAGGTGCAGGAACCTGCACTGGGTCCAGCCCTCTTGTCTCTGCCCCATTCTCCAGGCCTCGGGTGTCAGCCACACACACTCAACTTCTTTGAGCTCCTCAGTGTCCCCAGGTCTGTTCCGCTCTAGTGTCTGCCCAGGACAGTCTTCCTCACTTGCCCTTCTCCTTGGGTCACACAATTGGGGCTTTGTGCTTTCCTATAACATATGCTAAGTCACCTGCCGGCTTGTGTCACCTGGGATCTCAGCGCTGACTTCACCATTGTACCCCACAGGACACAGCGGGCCAGCATGCAGATATCTGTCCAGTTAGCAAGGCCTGAAGAGGGAGGCCAGTCTGTCTCACCTGGGGATGCCTTGGTCCTGATCACCAGCAGGTCCGCGTCGCTGGAGGTGACACTGAGCTCAGTGGAGGGGCTGGTGCGCTTGGGGACAGCATGCTGTGCCCTGTCTAATTTGCTCCTGAGCAGGTAGAAGCCTTTGAATAGGGCCAAACACTGCTCCTCCATGGCTCCCAGTGGCAGGAGCAGGGCCAGCAGCGACCCCAGCGCCATGGTCAGCAGCATCAGCCACAAGAAACGGCTCCACACTGAGACCCATTTTGGCTCAGCCACGGCCATCACGGAAGCCACTGGTACAAGCATCATCTGGACTCAGGGCTGGGCCCTGTACACATGTCCACAGTTAGCCGAGAAAGAGCAGGACCTGAAGGAAACACGAATGCTGCGATTTAGCAAGGGAAGAGACCACGTTCCCCACACCGAATCACTAGGGACCAGGCAGTTGGGAAGACAAAGAGTGGCTCTCCTGGGGAAGAGAGGCCAGCCTAGAGGGCATGGTGCCCCTCGCAGGGCAGTTGACTTAAGTCACGCTGCCACCACCCAGGGCTTATTGAGCACTTACACACGCCGGCCCTTGCACGGAACATTCCACACATGTTATCTCCTGCCATCTTCAATAGCTGCCTGAGCTGCTCTTTTCACTCCACTAGGCCAGTGAGCAAACTGAGGCTCACAGAAGTGAAGTCCCTCGCTCAGTCACCCAGCAAGCAGAGAAACCCGAAGGGCCTGAACTCAGGAATCCCATGGCTCTTTATAAAGCACACCCCTTCACCAGCAATCTCTGCTGCCTTCCAACACCTGGCATTTGGGACATAAGTACACATGCGCCCCCTGGAGCTGGGCCCTGGTTCTAAGGCCCATCCGTTGAGAAACACCGCTGTCCAGCAGCCTAGTTAGTACTACATGGGTGGCTGCCTTCCCATCCCTCACCCTGGTAAGGCTGTTCCCTCTGGGGCCTTCCTTTCCTGGCCTGTCCACCGGGGACCTCGCTCAGAGGTGTGGCAGCTAAGCATCAAAAAGGAACTCAGGCCCTGGCCAGAATGCGTGGCTGCTCCGCGTCGGGGACAACTTGCATGTGCTGGGGCTGGACTCGGGGATGGAGGGCCAGGTCCGAGGGCACCGTGATGCTAACAATAAGCTTTTATTGGGCCCCTGTGTTGTGCGGAGCCCCAAGCCGGTGCCAGCCTCACAGTACCGCATTTAATCTTCACCCCACCCTCTGTAGGAAAAACTACTTACAGTTGTTTTGCAGATGAGGGAAACCGAGGCAATGGCAGGGCAAGGTAAATTCCAGAAGGTCTCACAGCCGGTAAACAAAAGCAGAATGAAACCCAGAAATCTGAAACCAGAGCCCCAGGTCTAAATCTCAGTCTTGATAACTGCTAAGTTGTTCTGTGCACCTGCTCTGGTCCCGAAACGCCTGAGTGATGACAGGGCTCAAAGCTTCGTGGGCGAGCCCGTCCGGTGGCCGTAGGTCATTCGAATTGGGGTACAGGTGGCCTCGGGGATGCTCGAGCAGCTGTAAGGGCAAGGGCTTCGCCAGGGCCAGGGGGTTGTGCACTCCGTAAGGCGCCAAACTCTTGGCCTTCACTTCCGCAGAAAGGGGTAAACTGAGGCGCTGACAGCCCAAAGGTCTGCCCTAAGGTCTGAAAGAACCGGCTTTTTGCGAACCCCGCTCAGGTCTCTAACTCCCGCCGCACCTCCCAGAGCCCCTCAGGCTCGCCCCTCCTCACCGCGCAGATGCCGGGCCTTCCCGCCTCCTTCCCGGAGCCGGCCGACTCCGTGGCGGCAGGCTTGCTGCACCGCCTCCTCCGTCCGCCTCTTGGCCCCGCCTTCTACGACTCTCCATTGGGCTGCCCGACATCCTTGTCGCAGCGGATTAGCCTTCCTCACCTGTCAGTCTTTCGCATTTCCGGGTTTCCGCGTTGACCTCAGTTACCTCGAGAAAGGCAGGCCGTGGGCCACTCCCATTGGCTGTCGCTGGAGTAGGACTCGCCGCTACAACAGCCAATAAGCAACGGGGGGCGGGGCCTAGGCCACATTTGGGAGGAGCGCGCGCGTAGAACTGGGCGTGGGTGCAGGATTAGCGGTGTGTAGGTGTCAGGCTCTCAATCTCACACCTCCAAACAGTAGAACTATTACCTCGTCTCCTCCCGGGACTGTCCTCGTGTGCCTCAGTTTCTTCGGGCGTAAAATGAGGTTTCTGGTGGTCTCCAAGTTGGTCTGGACTTTGCAGCCCTTGTTTCTAGGCTCTGCCCTCTCCTGTTGGGTTTGCGCTGCCTTTCCCTTTCTCCATCGGTTTTATGTCCTCCATTGCGTATGTATTTTGTTTTTCCTTTTTTGCAGTACTGAGGATTGAACTCCGGGCCTTTCCACTAAGCCAGACACCAGCCCTATTATTGTTGTTATATTTTGAGACAGGGCCTCGTTGAATTGTCCAGGCCAGGCTCAAACTTGCGATCCTCCTGCCTGTAAATTCGAACTTGAGATGCTGTTGCCTCTGACTCCCAAAATGCTAGAGTTATAAGCGGGAGGCATCTCGCCAAGTCGCGACCTCTGGAGACAGGCCTGACAGGTTCTTTTGGTTTCCAGAGAGGGTTTTTTTTTTTTTTTTTTTTTTCCTTGAAACAGAGTTAAAACCTCCATCTTAACCCATGTATGGAATTAACCATATAGGGACACACTCTGGAAATGCTAAGATTATTAAAATTCTAGAACAGATTCTGGAGTCAGAATCTGAGCTCGGATTTGGATTCAGACTGCCAGTTCACACCCTGTTCTTGAGCCAGTAACTCCAACTTGTTACTGCGTCAGTAATAAGGAGACAGAGCGTCCGTCTACTTCGCTTTGCCCTCAAGTTTGGGATTTGCAGAGGGCTTGATGCATTTGGGCGTGACCCTCACGTGACACACGGAGCCTCGTAGCCTTAGTTCACGTCCTGGGTTCCATACTTGCTGACACTTTCTAGCGAGTGAGCCAGCCTTTTCTATAAACTGAGGATAATGTGATCTAGCGCCTCTTGGTGGATTTGGTATGAGTCTGCATCTGGCCCAGAGCACATACTTGAGGAGTATCTCCTGTCACAGTTATTTCTAGGTGATGCAGTCTCCTGCTTTATTTCTTCTTTTCAGAAGCAAGCCCTACAGCTACCAGTTGGCTCCGACCACTGGGGAGAGACCCTCGCAGCCCGCGCAGGTCTAATCCTGGTTCTAGTTCTGCGAAGCACAAGATTCAGGTCCAGGCCAGGCTGGAGTCAGGACTGATGACCATAGGCATGCAGTCCTGTAGAACACTGGGGGACATTTTAAAGTGAGAGAGCACACAGCCACCCACCCCTGCCTGCCAAGAGTCCTCGAGACTGGATCCATTTCCCTCAACTTCCAGCAGGGAGTGTGGATGCTCCAGGAATTTGGTTTGATTTGAATTTGAAAGGTCTCAGAATGCATGGCAGACACTAGAGCTCTTATGGAATAACACCAGGATGGCAGTTATCTTGATGGCTTGTTTTCGGTTGTTTGAACAGAGGTCTTATACATGGTTGTCTTGGAGTCCTCTGAATTTCGCTTTGGATGGTACAAGAAGTTGGCAGCGTATAAACATTCCCCAGAGGAGGGCTGGCTATGCCAAGCATGGACGCAGTTGGTGTAGCAGATCACAGGGTAGCTCAGCGGTCAGGCAGCTGGCTGGGCCATCGCCAAGCCCACCAATTTGGAGAAGTCACTTAAACTCTGCAGAGCTGAGTATCATGGAGGTTGTGTGGTGCTGTTCACATACAGGAATAAAGGGACATGGTCACCACCTTTAAAGGTACCCTTCTCTCTTCATTCCAGAATAAACTCCAAGGAGCCTGGCCATGGAGAGAAACCCAGAGGCTACATGGAAACTCCTCATAAGCGAAACGGCCTGGGTGTGAGACGGTAGGGAGAGGAGGGGAGTGCGGTGAATTTGAGGGCGCTGCCTTGTCAAAGTGGACAGCAGCTTTTCAGCTTTAGCTCGTAGTTTTTATTCTGGGTTGCAGCCTCATCTAGCACTGATTATTCCAGTTTTTCAAAAGAAAGACCAGACTTGTATTTTTAAAAATCAGAATCTCCAGATTTTTAAACAGTGGGCATGTCTGCCTGCTGTCTCTGGGGGCTGCCAGATTGTCAGTTCTGTTTTAGGCTTTTAAGATGGACCGTGGAAGGAGGCGTTCACACAGAAGAAACAGACGAGGCCTGCAGCAGTGGGTCGCGCCGCTGCCTCTGGACACCAGGGGGCGCCAACTGACCTGGCTCCTCAGCGCTCCTTCAATCCCCTGTCAGATGACTACGCTCAATTTTCTTTCTTGACTTTGTCTGCATTCAGCTGGGTTGAATGCACAAAATATGGTCCCTGAAGCGATATTGAAAAGTTGGCTTTCTCCATCTTAAGCATTCTGTATTAGCAGGAAATTACCTCCCCGTGGTCCGTGGGGGAGTTTTCTAAAGGCTTACCTTGACACATGATGAAAAACCTAGAAAGTGGCTGCCTGGGCAATGTGTCTATCATATTATACAAAAACAAAACACAGCGCAACAACCTTCCACAGAGTTAAGAAACAACAGTCAAGCGCTTCCTGCAAGCAGAGGCGGATGCTATGTTTTAGACGAAACAAACTCCCCAACATGGGACTGTATTGTCTGGGGTCAGCTTTGGAATGTCTCAACTTCATGAAAAAGAAAACCAACCAGGCCTGTTCCTGCTGTTCTCATTCATAGTGTCCTCTCCGCTCCCAGCCTGCCTGGGTTTTTCCCCTCCTCTTTTCATTTTAATCCTGCCGCAGAAGAAAAGACACTCTCCTCTCTCCTCAACTGATTTTCCCTGTCCTTACTGGCACCAGACCCTGTTTCTGAGGTGCCCTCAAGGAACAGGGTCTTGGGGACCCCATATAAATCTCCCTGAACTGAGGGTTTCTGTGTGTGTGTGTGTGTGTGTGTGGCCAGCTCAGCCCACCAGGGGGCGGGGCTGGCTGGCATGTGGTGCTGGGGGATTGAACCGCGGCCCCTGATGCTTTGCTAAGCTTGTTCTAAGTAGGTGCTTTAGACCACTGAGCCATCCCACCAGCCCCTGTAACCAGAATTTTCAAACACAGAAAAACAAATAATTTTTGTCTTCAAGTCAGCTGGGGGAAAACAGTACTTCCAACAAATGATGCGCAAGTGCTTTTTGTTGCTAAGTAACCTACTTTATTTTTGTCTTTTTGAGACAGGATCTCGCTATGCAGTTCAGGATGGCCTTGAGCTCACTTTGTAGCTCAGGCAGCTCATGAACTCACAGCAGTCCTCCTGCCTCAGCCTCCTGAGTGCTGGGATTACAGGCGTGTGCCACTCAGAGAGATAAGACCTTCCTACATGTACACGGAGGCATGTGCACGCACACACCCACGCCCAATGGGAAGAAAACAATGCCACGTTATGATTCCCTCAGAAGTTTCTCTCTCTCCCTCCCTTTTCCTCTTGTTGTACTGCTAGGAATGGAACCCAGAGCCCCAACAGGCCATATGTTCTATGTATTGTCCATATGTATACTCTGTGTGCTCCTTGGATACTTTATGCATCCATCTGTGTCCTATGTATTTACTCTACATATCCTTCTGTAGTTTTGGTTTACAATTATATTTTAGAGGTTTATGTGTGTGTCAGTACACAGAGCACTCATTTTACACTGCTGTATAGTATTCCGCTTGCAATTTATTTCCTGCTTAGTTGTTAATTGTCATTTGGATGAGCGCTAATCCTTTTACAAACAGCATTAGAGTGAAAAGTTGGATGATTTTAGGGCACCTGCGTGGAAATTTGTCTAGGACAGATTGTCTCAAAGATGATCTGGAGATTTTTGAAAAAGACCCACACACCTGGGCTCTGATCCAGATGAATGAAATCCTCAACCTCTCCAATCCTCCTGTGTCAGAGCTATATGCAGAAATAATCATACCCCATACCATGTCATTATTGACCATTTATTGTGTGCTAAGTAACGGATAGATATAACTTTATTGATTTTTTGTAACAATGTTATAAGTAGATATTATTATTATTTAATATATTTGCACGGGGTCTCACTATGCAGCTCAGACTCCTGTGATCCTCCTGTCTTAGCCTCTCCAGAGCTAGGATTACAGGCATGCACCACCATGTCTGGGCCCTGTTGCCAGCTCAGCATACCTGCGGGTGGGGCGGCAAGGCATGTGGGACTGGGGATCAAACCCCAGTCTCTGCGCTTGCCTAAGCAAGCGCTTAGTCTGCTGAGCTCTCTTGCTGGCCCAGTAGATATTATTAAGCCTGCTTTATGGGAGGTGAAACAGGTGCAGAGAAATTAGGCAAATAGCCTGAGGTCACCCAGCAAGCCAATGGGTGGGGCTGCCAATGAACAACCAGTCTTCCTACTCAAGACTTAAAGTCTTAACTATTATAAAACCCTGAGATTATACAGTCATCAGGTTATATTTTCAGTTCTTCAATTAGAAGTGGGGAGACCAAGGCTGACAGATGCTAAGGACTGAAGCAGGTTACAGCGCTAAGTCTTTAGACTCCTTCTTGATGAGCACATCACTTTCTTATGTCATAATGCTTTGAGGGCAGGAGGGAGGAACAGGGAAGGAACACTGAATAAAATCATCTTTTTTTCTCAAGGCAATTTCTGGCTGTCCTAGAGTCATCTGCATCTACTCTGTCAGTCATCCTTTGCTGTGTAACAAACAATCCCAACCTTGTTAGCACCTTACAGCAATACACATTAGCTTACTTCTGTTGTTCGAGTCAAGGATCTGAGAGCAGCTTGGACAGATGGTTCTAGCGTGTAGTCTTTCTTAAGATTATAGCCAAGACGTTGTGTGGGTCTGTAGTGCCTGAAGGCTCAGGACTGGCTCACTCCTTAGGCTGGTGGCCAGGAGACTCAGTTCCTCCCCATGGGGTTTCCTCCAGAGAGGCTCTTGGGTGGCCTCACAATATGGCTGCCAGCTTTCCCCATCCAAGAATGCGAAGTCTTTTATGCTCTGGCCTTGAAAGCCACACAGTGTCACCTTCTCTCCATTCTGTTGGCGATGTCTTAGCTTTGCACTTGCTGAACGAAAAGCGTAACTTGGAGGACAGTTTTATTTGTTTATGGTTTCAGAGGTGTCGGTCCATGGTTAGCTGGCGCCGGTGTAGAACCAGCATGGCAGAAGGGCATGGTGGAGGAAGGCTGCTCTCGTCATCATGACAGGGAAGGAGAGCACTGGGGAGGAGCGAGAGTGAGAGCCAGGGAGAGAGAATCCTCCCAGACGTCCTCCCCAGCTACCCCCCTCCACCTGCTCCCCACACCCGAGCAGCGCCTTCAACAGTGAGCACGCGTGGATTGACCCACGATCGGGTCACTCTTCAAGGAGCCTCTCAAAGCCAGCCAAGCTGACAGTCAGGGCTGGCCCGGGCCACAGCGTGGATCAGCATTGCTGCGGGGCGGGGAGGGGCTCCTGCCTGCCTGCCGTCCTGGAGGCTCCTGCCCTGCACTACGACCCTTCCCTTCTCAGTCCCACTGGTGCTGCCCAGCCACCCGGCAGCATGGGCTTCAGGCCGCCTGGGCCTCACTGGCCGGATCTTCAGGGCCCTCGAGGCAGGGGCTGCTGCAAGGCTGAGGCTCCTTCTTGCCCACTTCCCTGCCCCAGCCGCGCGCCTAGCACTTCCCAGCCGACTGCTCTCATTGGCCCCCAAAGCCGCCTACTCCAGCCTAAAAATATGGTCCTGTTGACATGGAGACCGACTCAGGTGCCCAGCGCTGGTGCTGTTTTAGGTCACAGCCTCTAAAAGATGTGACTAACACTTTCTCCTCTTCCTTCCCCGGGGCCAGTGACTCGGGGTGGCCCTTGGGCCAGGATGGCGTGGGGCGCAGCAGGAGCCCCTACCTCTGACAGCCCCTCTGCCGTTCCTCTGCTTCATCTGACGTGGGGTCAAGGGACCTGCGCTGCTGGATGAGAGGGGGCCGGACCTCCCCGGGGCCAGAGCGCTTGGTTCCTTTAATGCATTCCAAGAGCTCTCGCAGAAGCTCTCTGTTGTCATAGTAACGCGGAGCTGTGGAAATTAACATGGGTGCCTGGCTGGCCAAGAAAGCCAAGCTTTTAATACTCATTTTCCTCTTTTAAAGAGATAAGAATTCCTAGGAGGGCTTTGGCCGGACATCAAACAGTCTATTTCAGGTGTTGAGGAAATGCTCTTTAAAAATTATTGTGGGATGAGTACAGCTGTAATCAGAGAGACGGTGGTGGCTTTGGAGCTTTTAGAGGGACCAGCGAAATAAGTTTAGAGCCAAGGCAACTTTGTCTTTTTTTTTTTTTTTTTTTTAATAGCTGCTTTTTGAGATATAATTCATATACCACACAGTTCAGCCATTTGAAGTATAGGACGCTATGGTTTTTAGTATAGTCACAGAATTGTGAAACCATCACTACAATTTTAGAATATGTTCATTGCCCCCCAAAGAGACCAATGCCCCCTAGCTGTCCCCTGCCACTTCCTCCTCGGCCCCTGGCCAGCTACCCTCCATATAGATTTGTCTATTCTGGACATTTGCTATAAATGGAATCATGTGATCTGTGGTCTTTTGTGACCGGCTCCTTTCAGCATTTTTATCCTGTGTCCCCTTAGGACTCTCAGTAGTTTCCCTGGCTGCTCTGTTTCATTCTCTTGGGGAACAGTTCCTGGGCTGAGGGAGAAGCTGGAAAGCCAGTGCCTGGGTTTGAGATGGGCAGGAGCAGCACAAGCTCCTCTTTTTGAGCCTCCCTAGCTGCTCTGAGGCTTTGCTGAGACAAGTGGCCCCCAGGAGCGTGGCTGGACAGATGTCTCCCCGGCGTCCAGCTGGGTGCCTCTCCAACTTCCTCTTTAGGGGACAGTTATGGTGAGGACCAGCGGAAGCTTTTAGCAGGTGCCGGGCTTCATAGTGTACAGACCTGTGTACTTGGTTCTCTCTTTTTATAGGATTCTCTTAGAGCTGTCTCTCTTACTTCATACACACCTGCAGAGACTATGACTCAGATTATTTTTCATCCATAAACAAATTAAGGGCCAGGGAGATGGCTCGGTGAAATAAGCGCTTCCCTGACAAGCGGGAATTCATTCCCCGGTTCCGAAAGAAAGAAAGAAAGAAAGAAAGAAAGAAAGAAAGAAAGAAAGAAAGATTTCACTCTTTACTTTCTGTTATTTTAGATGTTTTACTTATTTATTCTTTTTTTTTTTTCCTTTTCATTTTTTACTGTGGTTCTTGCTTATATTGCCCAGACTGGTCTTACATTCCTGTGTTCAGGTGACCCTCCTGCCTCAGCCACCACAGTGCTGGGACTGTAGGTGCATGCTATCATACCTGTTTACTTTTTTAAAAAATTTATTTAATATAAAATGTCTCGGTAGTTCCTTTCCCCTAAAGTCTAAGGGCCCCTCATTTGTGTCTTGCCCAATGGTATCTACGGCGCCCTCTGCTGGCTGGTCTCAGGAGTGCCATTCACGTTAGTTGAATGAATATATATATAGTTTTGTTGAATCCTTCTGATGCCCCATGTAGTGGGTAGTGCTATGAGTTTCACTTTACAGATGAGGGAACTGAAGCCCAGTGGAATGAAATGACTTGTCCAGGGCCAGAGTTGCTGCACCGTCTTCTAAGAGTTGCAGAATACACTGAGGCATTGATTTCTGTGACCCATGGATGGGACCTGATTTAGAAAGAGGGTCTTTGCTGGTGGCTGAATTAAAATGAAGTCCTTCGAGTGGACCTTAGTCCAATACAACCTTGTTACAAAGAGGGAAATCTTGGGCTCAAAGGGACATATACAGAGGAAGGATGTGACAGTGTAGGGAGACAGTGGCCACCTATAAGCCAAGGAACACTGGAGGCCACCAGAAGCCAGGGAGAAGCCTGGCGCATTTGCTCCCACGTAGAATCCTGGAACGAGCCCTGCTGACACCTTGACTGCAGACCTCCGGCCGCCAGCAGCGCGGGGCTGTGCACTTCCGCTCTGGGTCCTAGGAGGTGCCTAGGGAGGGTGTGCACACGCCCACTTGCGGGCGTCTCTGTGCATGCCGCTAGATCTCTTCAGGTCCCTTTAATGCCCTGTGGCAGGAGAAACCCAACAAGAATGGCCTAAGTCACGTAGCAACACGGAGCTCCCATTAACTTTGGGGATTATTCCGCTTATTACACATAGCAACAAGCTGCTCCGTAGCTTAGTGTTTTAAATTAATCGCAATGAGTGTGAAACTTGGCTAGTGCTGGGGTTTTCGTCTAGATGTCCCTCCAAAGCCTCATGTGGCCTTAGGTGGGGCTTTTTCAGAGGTGGCTGGATCTGGGGTGTGTGATGCTGAGATTCAGGGTGTGTGACGACTAACTCAGTTCATGGATTGGGTTGGGGGTGCCCTACTCCTGGTAGCCTGGCTCAACCACTAAGAAGATAACAATGTACAATGTTAATTATTGAAACTGTCTTATTAATCAGTTTTGAAATTGTCTCATTGCTATTTGTTTCTCAATAAAATAAAATATACAAATTCTGCCTAAGTATTCTGTGGAATGGGATACAAGATCACTTTTTAAAATTTAATTTATTTTTGATAGTGGGGATTGAACTCAGGACCTTGCACTTGCCAGGCAAATGCTTACGCTATCTCTCTGGCTAACAACTTTTTTGTTGTAGTAAAATACACATGATGTATGATCTATCATCATGACCACTCTTGAGTGTATGTGACATGAAACCCACTGGCGTGAAACCCGTGTGTCACCCTCACTGCCATCCCTCTCTGGGGCTCTGAACTCTGTGTCCGTGTGAAACAACTGCTCCTCGCCCCCCTCACCCCAGCCCCTGCAGCCACAAGCGCCTGGCTGTTTCTTAGAAACTAAGGCTCCCCTATAAGTGACATCACACGGTATTTGCACGTTCGTGATCGGCTCATTCACTTAGCACATGTCACCCATAGAGAAGCAAATGTGGGCATTCCCCGTCCTTTCAAAGCTGAGTCACATTCCTTGAGCTCACTTTAATGTGTCCTTGTGTATAGCTTCGGGCGCAACTAGGAATCATTTTCTCATGAACTTTTATCTGGTGGGAAAGTCAAACATTTGTTAGCACAGTGAAACAGGAAACTTCCATGTCCTAGAATATTTTTTTTTTTTAATTTTATATATCTGGTATAGGGTCTTATTTTGCAGCTGAGTCATGGTGCTTCGCCTGTCTCAGCCTCCCCAGCACTGGGATTATAAGTGTGCACCATCATGCCGGGTTTTAGTGGTCAGCTTGGCGGGCCCGGGGGCCAGGCTGACGCAGCATGTGGTGCCCGGTCCTTGCTCTTGACTAGGCAGGCACTTATACCACCGAGCGATCTCTGCAGCCCAAATACTTGATTTTTAAATTTAACTTCCATGTATTTGTGCACTGCATATTGATTTGTGTTCTATGTATCAATTTTTCAGTGTCACTATTGGACTAATTAAAATCAACACCAATATTAAATTAATTAGTGATTAATAGTGGATTATTTAAAGTCTCCTATCCTTTCTGCACAAATCAAATGACTTCCTCTTTTGGTTTATTTGCAGTACTCAGGCCCCTGCACTTGCTCTACTGAGCTATCTCCCCAGCCCTTGGTTTATTTTAAATGTAATGAGAATTTAAAGACCTAGGCAAAGCCGAATACAGAACTGCCATAGACTCTGACAGTCTCCTGTCCTTCCTCCTTTTGCCTTTATAACTAATTTTTCATCAGTTTCTATTTAGGAACTTGCCTTGCACAGGGCTTTGTCAAACAGTTTCTAGAGAAAGTACTTTCTTTTTCTTTTATATTTCATCATTAATACTACTTATCTAGAATATATAATTCCAAGATCAAGTGCAACCGGAATGCACAGGCCTGGGAACAGTCATGTCTAATTTCGGTAAGCACACAGTTCCGCAGACGGTGAACTTAGCCTGAGATCTAATTATGAGAAAACAGGCAAATCCAAGCAGAAGGAAATTTTACAAGTGAACAGAGCAGTATTTTCCAAATATCTGTTTTGATCTATCTTTTTAAAACTGTATTTAAAATTTTTTATTAGTACATGCTTGTAGAACGTAGTGTTTGCATTCATCAGGGGAAGTTTGTATATGTGTATAGCTTTTCTTTTTCTAAATTTTTATTTATTTATGTATGTATTTGGTACAGGGTCTTGCTACGCAGCTCAGACACACAGTGATCTTCCTGTCTCAGCCTCCCCAGTGCTGGGATTATAGGAGTGCGCCACTATGCCCACTTGGGGGGCTGGCACAGCATGCGGTAATGGGGATTGAACTCGGCACCTTGTGCTTGCCAGGCAGGTGCTTGGACCGCTGAGCTAACTCCCCAGCCCAACTTTTCAAATGTTAAGATTGTAACATAATCAGGAAAGACAGAAGCTGTATCACACATTAGAGGACACGGAGGAGCTTTGACAGTAGAGTGTGTGGCTGATCCTGACCCCTAGAAAGGACTCGTACTGGGCTCATTGGTGAAGCTTCAATGGGGTCTGAGAATTACACGGTGATAGTATATCAGTGTCATTTCGTGGTTTATTTGGCTTTGTTATCACTTGGTAGGAGAATTACATGTCATATTGATCCTGGACCAGAAAAGTGACATTAGTGTAAAAACTGATGAAATTTCAATGTATGTTTGGAGAGTTTATTTATTTTTATTTTTATTTTTTGCGGAGCCGGGGATTGAACTCAGGTCCTTGCGCTTGCCAGGCCAAGTGCTTATTCCACTGAGCTATCTCCCTGGCCCCTGGAGAGTTTATATTTGTGTGAATTTCTGGGTTTGAATAACTGTATTGTTATTATGGGAGATATTGACACTCGGGGAATTGAGTGAAAGACCTAGGGAAACTATATATTGAATTTGTTTTAGTCTTTTTTTTTTTTTTTTTTTTTTTTTTTGTTCTGGGACTGGGTCTTGCTATGTAGCTCAGGCTGGCCTTGGACTTTCAGTAGTCCTCCTGCCTCAGCCTCTTGAGTGATGGGATTACAGACATGCCTGGCTCATGTATTGAATTTTTAACTCTAAATTATTTCAAAATTAAAAGTCTGTCAAAATACAGAAAAATGAGATCCCACCCCCCTGCTGTTCAGATCCAGTAGCTCAGGTTCTGCATTTCCGATGAGCTCACGGGTGCTGGTGACGGTGCTGTGGAACCCCACTTTGGGAACTCCGCATCTTGCCTGTTGTTGGCTATGGGCAGTATTCATTTTCTGACCCTTACGTCATCTCCATAGCCATGGAATTACAGGCAGTTTGTAATGTGTCCTTCTCTTCCTGCCTCTTTCCTGCTCACAGAGCCTGTGGCTGGGAAGCTCTCCAGGGGGTGCTGATATGCTGAAGTCTGAGACACAGCTAGAATTTAGAGATGTTCCAGGCCTCCGTGGGGGGTGACAGCCTCCGAGGTGCGGCAGGATCACAGCTCTGCCTGGGGCTTCCGTTCCAGGCCAGACAGACACCTACAGATCAGATTAAGCTGTCACAGGGGTGGCCTGGGAGGAACCCACCCTCCTGGGGCCCCTGAATGCTGAGGTCATTCTGGGTCTGTCTCACCTGGGATGGACAGGTGGGTTTTGCTAAACGATAAACACGAACGTTGAAGGCATGGGACTGGCATTGCATGCGGGGACCTGTAGGGGTCTTCCCTGGGGTAAGAGGAAATGCTGGGGCCATCTGTCCTGGCGGTAGCCTTGAACTGGGTCCTCCAAGCACCAGGCGCAGCCCTCTTGGCGACCCTTCCTCCCCACTCACTTCTCCTTATTCCATTTTCCTCTCCAGTTCTGGCTTCTGATGCAGCTGCCCAGAAACCTCTGGGTGCCCAGATTTTGGACCAGCTGTGTACTCCTGCTGGGCCCTGGTGTTGCTTCAGATTTTATGGTGGTTACAAATGCTGCGATGGGGCCCATTCATTTAACAACCTTCTTTTCCCTCAGATTGTACTGTATTTTTTCCCACTTTTTTTTATTACCTCATGTTGTTTCTGTAGATGAATGTGTTTCACTGTTTCATTTTGGCAGGTTTGTACATTGCATACAGGGACCACTTCCCCCCTCTGTTACCACCCCCAACCAACGTTGTTTTGGAGGGGATTTCAATGTGTATAATGTATTTCTATCACAAGGCCCTTCTGTCCCTAGGAAACGGCAGGCGGTGAATAAAACAGAATCAGTTTCTGCCTTTGTAGAACTTACTTGCCAATGGAGGGGAGAGGACGGCCCTGCAGAAGCCCAGGTCAGGACACACTTGTATTTATGGAGTGGAGAGGAAACCAGGGCTCCTGGAGGAGGAAGGAGTTGAGGACATGTGGTGGCCAGCTGGGTGCAGGTCATGGCTGGTGCTGTCTCTGGGCTCAACTAGGGGCAGAGCGAGAGAGGCTGCCTGGATTATCCAGCTGACCTCATGCAGTAGCTCACGAGCATGCTTGGTGTGCCCTGGGATGCAGGTGGTAAAATTCACACAAGGTGATGGTGCCGTGTGTACATCCAGGCTGGCCCGGCTTTCTTTATGTCGAGAGCTGCTGGGTGGAGACCTTTGCTCTGGCAAATGTCTTCCACGTCCCTGCTCCGCCTGCTGCGGTCCCCCTCAGCTCCTCGGTCTCGGCTCTTCTGCTGCTGGGTGCTGGCTGACCTTGGCTCAGGGCACCGCAGTGCGGCCAGCACGCCTGCTGGGCTCCCAGAACTAGCTCCTCCTGTACCAAATTCTTTGCTGCCTCCCTTCACAGCCCACTGTGGGCTCAGGAGTGGGGCTCTTGTCTGCAGCCCCCAGCATGCTGCAAGCCCACAGCGTCAATCTCAGACAGATATTTCTCTTATGAGCAGAATGCTCTTCTGAGTTTAGGGGTGATCTGATTCTCAGAGGACCTAGCAGCTTCATTTAGGGAAGTCCTCCCTCAGCTGGCCCAGGTCTCAAATCCTAGTACTCCAAGAAGCTGAGGCAAGAAGGTTCTGGTCTGAGCCCAGCCTAGGCAACTTAGCAACATAGTAAGACCCTGTCTCAACAAAAAAACAAAAAAGAGAGAGATTGAGCATGTAGCTCAGTGTGAAGGTCCTGCATTCAATCCCCAGCACCACACACGCACACACACACACACACACACACACACACACACACACACGCACATAGTCTTCCCTGTGGTCACCCTCACTCGTTATTCATTTATTTCTTGTGGTACTGGGGATTGAACTCAGGACCCTGTGCTTGCCAGGCAAGTGCTTATTCTACTGAGCTCTCTCCCTGGGCCCACCCTCACTCTTCATACGTTTCTCAGAGCACTGAGACTCTTCCCACCCTGGTTCTAATCACGGAGGTCGGTGTGGACAACTGGCCACGCCCTGCCTGGCCTCACTCATGCCGCTGACTGTGTGTCAAGGCGCTGCAGTGGTTGGCTGTCTAACATCCCACGCTGTGGACTTGGGCACTTGAGAGGTGCACGTGGAGCACTGGCCGGAGGACTCTCCAAGCTCAGCGGGGACCCACGTGGAGGGCAAATGAGGCTTCACAGAGGTGCCCCGAGGGGAGTAAAGGCACCCTCAGAGACTGCAGAGAATAACTTACAGCAGTAGCAATTCATGTGGCTCCTAGAGGAATAACTGGGAGCCCAGGAAGAGAACTGACAGCAGTGCCAGTGCATGCACGAGAATTATGCCGCTGGCGCCCCCTGTGTGCCCCATCTCAGACTGTCATGGTCATCCTGTTGGGCCCCTGGGTGTGGGTTGTGCTTTCCTCTGTGTCAGGCAGGTAGTATTTCCACTTCACAGTAGAGAAAAGTGAGAATGGGAAAGTCACATGATCACCCCAAGGCCGCAGAGCTCCACTCCCAAACTTCATGCATCCTGTGCTATGGGCCTTTCTGTAGCTGGAGTTATGGACCCAACTATTAGAATGAAATGGGGCACCTGGTGTGTTGCTGGGGTCTAAAGCCCTAGGTTTGAAGGTGGACCTGGGTTCGCCATGACTACTTGTGTGACTTCGGGCACAAGGCTTTACCTCTCAGAGTCTCAGCTTCCCTAGCTGTAAAATGGGTCTAACAGTAAAATCTATAGCAGGGTAGTAAGGGAGAAGGAATCTTTCCTGCTTTTAGCCCATCAGAGAATCACTGGATCAACTTCTAAACATGTAGCTTTGTCCTAAGGCAATAATATTGGTGATTACTGAGTTCCTAAATGATTTTCCTAGCATACTTCATAATTGTGCTTAAAATCAAGCTTCATGAGGCCCAAGACATTTTGTGCGCCTGGCATATAATAATGCTTCATTAATGTTTATGGAGTCAGTGCGTGGGAAAGATTGTGAGCATGCCCAGGAAGCGATGCACTTGGCTTCTGGCTGGTGCTGAACATTTGTGTCATGTGCTATTTATTATAAGTGTTTTAGCTTGGACAGTCTGAGGGATCTGGGATCCACAGGTAGGTGAACCCGTAGCACCCAGCCAGCAGGCAGCTTCCATTCTTTTGGGCCTGGGTGGGGGACCCAAACCTGGGAGACTGAGACTCTTTAGGCTGCCTCTCAGCTCCCAGCCTAAGGATGGACCTGGCTGGATTCGTCCTTAGACCCTGCTTGTCATGGCAGCAGGCATATTGTGCAGGAGAAGCCAGGCTGGGCTGGGCACAGGGCCCCTTCCATCTGTCCGCCGGAAGCCCACACACTTGCTGGCTCCGAGGAACACGCAATCCGCCCTCCGTGGCCTTGCCCAGAGCCCGCACGGCAGTGTCTCCTGTTCTTGTTTTGTTATTACATTAAATCTCCTGTGATTACAGAGCCAACAGCTGGTGAGGATTTGCATATGGCATGAAATTCAGTTAGCTCATTTTAATGTCTGAACGGAGCAGGGCGCGGATGTATCTCAGGAAACCCCAGCTCCCTTATCTTTGTTTGAGCATCTGGTTTTGGTGCTTGCTTCTGAGGGCTTGAAGTTTGCTTTCTTTCCGCTTCACCCAGGGAAGAGAGAAGATGGGCTCTGTCTCTAGAATTCTGGGCAGGACTTTGTGCTCAGGCTTACGCTGGTCTCTTTTAGGTTTAGGTTAGGACCGGAGGGCCTCTGGGAAGCCATCTGTGCTTTTTCCCCAGGTTTGTGGCTTCCTTCCTCTGTTGCTCTGGACTAGTCAGTTTCCCTCTCCGGGCCTCAGTTTCCTCATCTGTTAAATGAAGGATCAGAAGCAGATCATTGCTCATCTTTAGGGGTGCTTTTGGTATTTAGTGCTGGATAGTTTTTCTTGGGTGGCACCCTGTACCCCATTAAACAACCCTGGTCCTTGGGCACCATGGTGTAGTCAACACCCCCAGTTCATGAGAGTCAGAAAACATCTCAGCATGGCTCCAAAGGGATCTGTAGCAAACACTTCCAGTGCCCCACTCCTGTCCCCATGTCCACCGCTATTTTTGTTTGTACCATGCCTCCCTGTGCGTGTCGCTTCCTCAACAGTCAGTACCTTCTTTAGCAACTTGTCTTGGCCTCCCAGACCCACTTGCTGGGACTTTTGGTTGGTTTCCTACTTGGTGACAGCTCCTACGCAATGCATGTGGGGGCAAACACACCAGCTCCCTTGCCTCTAGCTTGTTCAGCTCTGAGATGAGATCTCCCACTGAGCCACATCCCCAGCCCTTTTAGTTTTGAGACAGGATCTCATTTTCTAGGCTGACCTCGAACTTGTGAACTTCTTGCTTCAGCCTAAGATCACAGGTGTGTGTCACTTTCAAGCAAACATTTGTCTTAGGTTTGTTTCTAGACAGCTCAGCCCAGGACAGCCACAGTGCCCTGCATGTGACTCCCCACTGATGGTTGCCAATTAGACCATCTCACGGATTTATTCATTGAGCACATATTTCTTGGTGTCT
>NW_004524655.1:7989017-7991009 GCF_000260255.1 Octodon degus
TCCTCCCAGAAATGTAATGTAAATACTCACCTCCAGTCCCGACCATCAACCGTGCCACCTCACCATGGCCCCCACTGCTGTCGGATGTCACAGGAAGCACAAACAGGCATCCAGCCACACATCAGCCCGATAGACAGTTAAGCGTGTTGGGTGAGGTCTCGGTGCCACCAACAGTGCAGTTATCACCCACATTCTGAAGTTCCCACAAAGGTTGGGGAACTCTCTGCCTATTTGGGGAGAGGCCCTAGCAACAGATTTGGCTCTGGGGCAGCCTGTTTCTCTGTCCTTTCCAGCTCCATCACAGTCCCCTTAAAAAGAAAGAATGAGGTTTCAAAACTGCAAAATATCTATAGACTGTCAAACTGCTAAAATACACCTCTCTTGCTTATAATACCAGTTCTAGATCTCTGAGCTGTGAATGCCAGCACGATTGCCCTGTGTACACATTGCCTCAGGCTGCCACCCACAGCCTGCTGGGACACCTGCCTGGGCCTAAAGAATGCCTCCTTCTGCCTTCAGTTGGCTCCTGTCAATCAGCTCCTCTTTGCCTTTGGATGGAAAGAACCAAGTTCTAGGATCAAAAGTCAACTGACCTGGACCTAATTTCCCAGAGGCTCAAAGCTTGTTTCCCCCACTTGGAGAAACCCTCACAGCTGAACTCGCTGGTTTCCCAGCAGAGTATTGTTGCACTTCTGATTAATGACACCCAAGCTGCCTGCTGGAAAGACACAAAAGCTCTGCTGCAATAACTGGCAGAAAATGGATATAAGGAAAAAACCCCCGCAAATATCTTCCCCCCCATAATTTTATTGAGGAACAAATAGCAATGAGACAGTTTCAAATCAAATTGGTAGTCTGCAACTATCTTGAAGCTGTTGGCTTCTATAAAATCTAGATCCTTAAGTTCACAAAATAATGATGCTTATTCCAACTGTCAACCCTGGAGAGTGCCCAGTGGCTACCTGCACAAATACTTGGATCCAGACGTGAAGGGCTGCCTCCCCCTTTGCCTCTACATTCTAACAACCACCATTTTTTCTGATTAAAAAAAAAAAGACCTCCCCAAAACTAAGAAGCCCTCTGTAGGCTGAGATCTAACAGTCCAGGTGCCACGTGCTGTACTGGATCTAAAAATGGACTCCCTGACAGATGCTAAGTCCATCCTGTTTATGGATGAAAATAGCTCTGTTAAAAATGAAGCCCAGGGGCTGGGGAGATAGCTCAGCAGTCCAAGCACATGCCTGGCAAGCGCAAGGACCCTGGTTCAATCCCTGGTACCACATTCTGTGCAGATCCTGCACCGAGCTGGCCACCAAAATGGGCATGGTGGCACACACCTGTAATTCCAGTGCTGGGGGAAGGCAAATCGAAGCCAGGCCTGCCTTCACCATTTGTTCTGTAGGCTCTAGTCACAGTGCTGGTACTCAAACCCCACAGCCGGCTCAGACTTCAGTGTCTGTGTCACCACCCCAGACATGCCCAAGGCATTCCCTACCTGTGCTGAGAGGGCAACAAGAGTTTGTAGAGTCCTGCTGTAAAAAATCATCCCTAAATATGGCCTACTCTTAATTATTGGTAGCAGCAACGGGCCTACATGTATAACAGAGATAACTCAAAACTGGAGAAACTATACAATATATAGGCCACAAAGCTCTAAAAATGTTTAAAAAATAAAATATAATCCTACAGAAATAGCTTGTAGGAGCAGTCAGAAAGGCTAAGTGGTCTAAGGCTCTGCATTCAGAAATAGCTTGTAATCAGTTCCATAAAGTTTCACTAAAAAGCCAGCTGTAACCTATAATCTGAGGTACAGGATCTCAGGATAAATCCTGAAGGGATTTGACTGACCTTATCAGACCCAAAAGCTACAACTTTTGTTGCGTAGGTCTTGCTTTATCTTGGTCTTCACCAACCAGCAGAAAAGTATAAAAACAAAGTATAAGAAGTAAAGCCATGCTGTTATGTTGAGCTGTAGGGGACTCTTGTCAACAA
>NW_004524655.1:7992202-7993863 GCF_000260255.1 Octodon degus
TCTCTCTCTCTCTCTCTCTCTCTCTCTCTTTCTTTCTCTCTATCTTCCCCCCACCTCAGTGATTGAACATAGTCTTTGCCCTGAGCTAAAAATTATCCCTTTAAAGATGATTTTTTTTGGAGACAGGATCTTGTTAAATCACTAAGTTTTCCTGGTTGGACTTAAAATCAAGACTTTCCTGCAGCAGTTTTGGAAGTCCTCTTTATGTCTTTATGAAATATGATTTTAAAAAAATACAGTGAATATGGCTGCTGTAGCAGAAGTACCAACCAGCCATCATATACTTCAGTTTCTTAGTTGCCCAAGTGATAGTTCCTGTTCCAGTTCCTGTTGCTTCTTTCTCTTAGAAACGCTGGTCACTGTGATGCATAGCTGGCTGGAATGTCTCACCTCTGAGAGCCTACTGAAGGATGGTGGGAGTGGACCAGACAGCATAGCAATAGGCTGTTCCGTCTGTGCACCATGCCTAGGAAGCACTGGCCAGGGTGGTTGACTGGGCCCTCACCTGCACTTCTGGGGTGGTTGACACATGCACCTTCCTTAGCTAAGTTGCATCTAAGTCCCCGTGAGGGCTGAGGCCAGGAGGGCATCTGAATTGTCTCTCCCTGAGGGGCATCTACCTTTTGTCTGTTGGGCCACCATTCAAGGGTACCAAACACATACATGAAGTCAGAGATGGGAATTAATTAGTCAAAGTCCACACTCCCTGAGTGCAGGGAGTGTATTCTCTTTATTTTAAAAGAGAATACAAAAAATAGTAAAAAACAAACAAATAAAAAATAATAATTCAGAATTTCACCGAACAAAATGATAGGAAAAAGGGGCCCATTCCTCCTGAGAATTCTTCCTTGGCACTCTCCTCAGCCACCATAATTGCTGCCAACACCTGTAGTTTCACTCTCTGGGCCTGACTCATCTACTTCCAGCCAACTGAACCGGTTCCAGCCAGCCACTGCCTGTGTTCAGTTACCGAGGCCCCCTCAGAGACGCGTCTACCATGGTCAGATGGCATCATCCGACCCAAAACGGCGGTCAGCAATTTCCTCTCAGTTCCACTGTCCGACTGAGGAACAACTGGGCTGTCAGCCCTGAAATGAGCTGCCGTGGCCTTTCCGCAGGTCACCTGGCCTAGAAACAACCCAGGTAAGTGCTTCTCAAAGACATCAGAAAGAGGAGCAAAAAGTCCATCACCCACTGTTATCCAGCAACCTGATAAAAGACAAACACCTGATGTATATATTAAAAATACAATGTGGAAGATGACCATACCTCTTGGCTACAGGTTATGAGGGCTATGGACCCAAAATTAAATGCCCCCTCCATCTGTGTGACTTTCCTGGTGGATAATGAAACTGAGCTCTCCACCTCAGAAGTTCCCTCTGTCAAAAAGTTACCATCGACCCAGAGCGCAGGCCCGGCGAGTGAGTGAGACGACCCTGGGGGCCGAGGGATCCTGAACAGACCCAGAGAGCAGGCCTGACGAGTGAGTGAGATGACCAGGCGGCGGGATCCTGCACAGACCCAGAGCACAGGCCCAGCGAGTGAGACGACCCGGGGCCTGCAGGATCCTGAATAGACCAGAGCGCAGGCCCGGCGAGTGAGTGAGATGACCTGGGGTCCTCTGGATCCTGAATAAACCCAGAGCACAGGCCCAGCACGGA
>NW_004524655.1:7993963-8004342 GCF_000260255.1 Octodon degus
TTTGTATTTAGTACAGGGTCTACAAGGTGTCACTACACAGATCAGACTTGTAGTGATTCTCCTGTTTTCTGCCTCCCAAGTGCTGGAATTACAGGGGTGTGCCACCATGCCCAGTCTCAATTGCCATCTCAGTGTGCCCTGGGGGTGGGGCTGGCTTGGCATGCTGGGGATCAAACCCTGGTCCCTGCATCCACCTAAGCAGGTGCTTTAATATGCTGAGCTATCAGGTTGGCCCAAAGATGTGTTTTTTAATACAGTGAAGTACTACTCTGCCATAAAGAAGTATACACTGAAGACATTTCTAGGAAAATGGATGCCCCTAGAGTCGAAACTCTTAAGTGAAATAAATCAGACCCATGTGTGTAAATACTGCGTTGTTTCTCTGGTGTGAGAACCCAAAAATGTAAATAAGGACCAAAGTGTATAATAGGCATTGTGAAATAGGAAGAAAATGTCACATGGGGAGGGGAACAAAGGAGGGGGAAGGGAAAAAAAAAGAAAAGTAAAAAAATATGAGAAAATAAGGAAAACAGGGAAACGAAGCTTTTTGTAAGTGGGGCAGGGAGACAGGGTTGGATGGCGAGTAGGGGAATTTGAAAAAAAGGGACAAATGTACAAAAGGTACAAAGGTACAAAAGAGGTACAGGAGCAAATTCTCTATGATAAATATGATCATTGTATATGTCTAAAATGTACCAATAAAAGCTGATGAAAAAAAACTCTTGAATTCTATTCTAAGGGTGATGTGAAGCTGTTCTAGGATCTTAAGCAGGAATAACTTCATTTAATCAACATTTGAAAACATTACAGAAGATGGACAGGAGAAGAGCTGCCTCAGCCAGGGCCTGTTCCAAACAGGGTATTTGATGTGGAGAATCAGCTGTGTAAGTGTTAGGACAGCTGAGTAGCCAAATGGGGGATAATGGAGTGAACTGTAAATGGCCAATAACAGGAAACGTCTTTGTAAATATGGACCAATGGACAAAGGCAGGGAGGCTATATGCTTGGAGCCCCAGGACTGGAAGCACCCAGTAGGCAGGGTTAGAGTTACACTGCTGGATCTGGGCTGTGAGGAGGGGAACACTGAACTGAGGTGTCACCCACAGCAGGCTGAGGGTCACAAATACCCAGCTTGTCCCTTCACCCATCCCTCGAGGCTTCCACTGGTGCCTCTCTCTGGTTGCATTTACCCAGAAGCCAGAGAGCAAAGGGGCCTGAGAAACAGGGTATCCTGCAGTTCGGAGCAAGCTGGGAGGGACAGGACAGGATCTGCACACTGCAGTGAGACACGCAGGATGCCCAGGCTCTACATAGAGGAGAGATGAAGAAATGGGGAGCAGGTGAGATGTACTTTGAATCTGGAGCCCACTGGCCTCGGGTGTGGTGGTGCAGGGGCGGGGGGAGGAGTCATTGATGACTCTGCAGTGTTTCCTCCTTCAGCAACGGGCACAAGGGGTGGCTTTAGGCCACAGCAAGATGCAGGTTGAGTGTTGCTTCCCCCAAGGTTCCTTCAGAGGCTGCCTTGCTTACTCACCCCTGCTGCTAAGGAAACAGTGATTGACAGCTCCAGCAGTCAGGTAGCATGTAAGAGGGCTGTTCTAAAAGAAAGAACAGGCTGGGAAGACCAAGACCGTTGTATCCACCACAGTTTCACGCAGGGTTTTCAGCAAGCACAAAGGGTTTGAGAATATGCACAACGCTCTCGTGCTTGTAGGGGAAGCAAAAGAGAAACCCCTAAGACTACATCTCATTCTGCAGTAGTCCAAAGAATTGAGAGAAACTGGGTGGAAGAGGTTGATGGTATCAGACAGAGGAGAAGAAACAACCTGGCTATAGAGTCGGAATCCTGTCCACTCAGAACCTCAGCGTAGGGGAGAAAGCAACTGTTCCTTAGGAGAAAATCTACCAGAGATGTGTTCTTGGCTGAGCCAACTTACTCACAGCCGGTCCAAAACAAAGCCCTTGTCCTTGGGAGGTGGTTCTCCTTTGATAAGCCCTCAGCGGGAGGAAAGGCCAGCCATGAAAGCACACCCAGCCTTGGCCTCCAGGGCAATGCGTGAAGGACCCGGGCTGCTCCATCCCGCAGTGGGGCCGGCACTCTAGCCGTGGCTGCAGCGCACAGTCCTTAGCAGGCTTCCCGCCCCGCGCCTTGCAGGTGTCCCCCCAGGGACTTCTCAGAGGCTGCTGCAGAGGCTCGTGCCTCAGCTGGAGGGGCGGCTGGAGGGAGTCAAGGCCCCAGGGGTGGTTCTGACCTAGCAGGGGACCGGAAATGACAGATCAAGGCCTTCGTACTCCTTCCCCCAGGGCACAGGGCTGGGGGTCCTCTGGGATGCAGACCCCAGAGGCGGAGCTGCCTTCTCCGGTGTCTCAGTAGCCCGGATCCTGCTTCTTTGCGCTGACTCCCCTCTGTATTTCCTCCTCCCTGAGATCCCATCCGGGAATCAGTGCCCTGCTCGAATCCCACTGGGCAACTTTCACTTTTACGCAATGAACATCTTTATACTGAAAACATATTTTAGATTGGAAAAATAATTCTAGAGAATAAGTCTCCTAAAGTACAAATTGCTGGGCTAAAGGTTTTGCCCATTTACTAGTTTGACTGCTACTGCTAAATTGGCCTCCAAAGTCCCGTCAGGAATTTGCATTTTATGGCCTTCCCGGTGTTGAATATTATTAACCTTTAAGTTTTTTGACAAGTTAATGTGGGAGAACTTTATAAATAGTTGATTAGTAGCTTAGAAGCCATTTGTATATATCTAAAATAAACTGTTCTTTTTCCTGTTAGATTTGTAAATTTTTCTTATGGATTGAAAGAGCTCTTCTTTTTTTCTTCTCCTTTTAAATGTCTGTCATCTATGTTTTTTTTTTTAAGTTTTTTTTTTAATTTTATTTATTTATTTATTCATTGTGTGTGTGTGTGTGGCCAGCTCAGCACACCAGGGGGCGGGGCTGGCTGGCATGTGGTGCTGGGGGATTGAACCGCGGTGCCTGTGCTTTGCTAAGCTTGTTCTAAGTAGGTGCTTTAGACCACTGAGCCATCTCACCAGCCCCATCTGTCATCTATGTTGCAGAATTTTCTTTTGCTTCTTATTTGCATCATGTTTCTGTTTTGGTAGTTAGAAATTATTATTATTATTCTTTTTGTAGGGAAGGATCTATAGGGTGTTCAGGGTCTCATTACTAGATCAGACTTGTAGTGATTCTCCTGTTTACAGCCTCCCAAGAGCTGGGATTACAGGCGCTCACCACCATGCCCAGTCTCAATTGCCATCTCAGGGTGCCCCTGAGTCAGGACCGGCTGGATAGAACACCCCACGCCCCTTTGCAGGTGCTTTAATCCGCTGAGCTATTTGCCCCCCCCCTGATATTAAAATTTTGACGTGGTCAAGTATGTCAGCATTTTCCTTTATCATTGTGGACTTCATATCCTACTTAAAAAGTTCTTACTCCGTGATTATAAAAATATTTTTTGTCATTTCTTTTAGGATTGTTATAGCTTTTCTTTTTGCCTATTTATTTTTTTCATGTATGTATTTGGAACAGGGTCTCATTGTGCAGCTCGGACTCACAGTGATCCTCCTGTGTTCAGTCTCCCCAGCACTGGGATTATAGTTGAATGCCACCATCCTCACACTCATTTGCTGGCTCAGTGTGCCCTGGGGTCTGGGCCAGCGCAGCTTACGGGGCCAGGGATCGAACCTCTCTCCTTGTGCTTACGCTTAGTCTGCTGAGCTATCTTGCCAGCCCTACTTATTTATTTTTATCTGTTTGATTTTCTGCAGCAGTGGGGATAGAATTTAGGACCTCGCTTTTTATTTTGAGACAAGATCTCATTCAATTGCCCAGGCTTGTCTTCAACTTGTGATCCAGCTACCTCAGTCTCCCAGCTAGCTGCCATCATGTCCAACTATAGATTTAAGTGGAATTTATTTTAGACATTATTTTATTCAACCCTCACAATAATCTTGTCCATTTGGGCAAAAGGCATGGACTTTTGCCTCTCTATTTGAGAAGAAATGGAAATCGATGAGATTTCCCCCGGGCCACTTGATGTACTGGGAACTTGGCCTTGGGTATTGGTGTCTTCAGCTGTGTCTGGTCTAAGAATGTTGAATTTGAGGCCCATGAAATGCTTTTGTGCCCTGATGGCATTTTTTATTCTCCAATACCCTCCCCAGGGTAGGGGATGTAGCTCAGGGGCAGACTGCTTGCCTAACATGCTTGGGGCACTACATTCCAGCTACACACACACACACACACACACACACACACACACACACACACACACAGTCACTCACACAGAGCCAATGATTAAATAAATAAGCCCTCCCTAGATTATTGACCTGTTTGTTTTTTTTTTTTTTCCTGGAACTGGGGATTGAACTCAGATCCTTGCATTTGCCAGTCAAGCGCTTATCCTACTGAGCCATCTCCCTGGCCCTCCCTAGATTATTGAATAACTGACCTTCTATTGCAGAAGGGAGTGATAAGTACATCCAGGGAATAGCTTTGCCAGTGATTTCCGAAATGTCCTTTGGGTCCTTCCGACAGGCTCCCTTACCTTAGCACCCATGCTCTTTCTTGGCCTGCTGTCATCCTAAAACTTCTAACTGTGGGTGTTGATAGGTTTTTCAGCAGTGCAGTAAAGAGAGGAAAGATAAAAGAAACTTTGGTTAACTCCCAAGATATGGAGAGGATGGTGGACAGATGGGGCAGATCGATCCTCCGGCCGGAGACAAAGAAAACTGAGGCTTTTATGGGCTTTTGTTAGGGTTAAGGTTTGAGGGGGATGTTTAGAAATATTTGAGGAGCTGATTGGGGTCTTTCCTGCGGTGGCCGGAAAGGTGAAAGCAAATTGCACTCTGGGCTGGGTTGGAGAAAAAGTGGGGAGGTGGTCTCTGGGAAGACAAGTGGTTGTTTTAAGGGCTTCAGCCATATTAGATGACCACCATCATAATTTAGCAACTTATGCGAGGGCCAGAACCCACCAGGTATTTGTAGCATTGCAGCTCCTGCCCTCCCTACAACCTTCCTCCACCTGCCCAAGGTGGTAGGTCTAAGATGTTCATCACAGTGTTGTTTATAAATGAGAAATTTGGACAGACTCTGATGCTCCATTATAAGAACCTGGTTAAGTGATGGTGGAAGTAGGTGTTGGAATGTGGAGGAGGCATCAAAATACAGTGCGGATGTCGCCATGAGCCGCATGTGTCACTGTGTACCAAGACGCACCAGGCTCGCCCTTGAATGCTTGCGGGGACCTGACATGCAGTTGAAAGAAGCAACCCATGCTGAGGGCGTGGGCAGTGGGGAGCTTGCATGCCTCCTGAAAGGGGCCACCACACCCCAAATTCAGCTTGATTTTACTCTGTGGCTGCCCAGGTCAGAAGCCACCCAATCTCTGCTCCTTTTAAAGCAATTAACACAATGTCTTTATGTGTGAAGTCACCCCACTGCAACATTTTAGCCACGGAGTATTTGAGCAACATTACGTGAACTAAACAACATGCATCTTTAGGTTCCTCCCTGACAGAAGCTTCTGGCTTATATAATAACCTCTAGTTCCAACAAGTGTGGTGACAGTGGTGGTAATGGCAGAAAATATCACTGGGCCTCCTCAGTGCTGGGGCCATTCTAAGGGCTTTGTGTGCATTCACTCATTTAATCCTTGTCTCAGTTACTCTGGTCCTGGGCTGAGTTTCCCAGAAGAAGACTCCAGACGGGGCTGATGTGTCCCAGAGAAGATGATAAAGGGAGGGAGGAGCAGGCAGGGCAAGGGAAGATGCTGAGGAGAGTGTGATTTCTGCCGAAGCCCGTGGAGAGGGACCCCGGCTGGACCCCGTGGAGCTGCTTCTCTGGGTTGTCCTGAGCCCAGGAAAGGAGACTGGGCTTGGGCCCAGGTGCAGCTGTCACTCACTCATCAAGGACCGCCTGGAAACATGTAACACTTCTGGGTCTCTGCTGGGGCCCATGGGAAGCCTCAGGCAGCCAAGGGACAGTGTGGCCAGAGTAGCCAAGGTAGAGAGACCCAGGAGCTGGCCACTGGAAGTGCACACACAGACGTAGGGAGGTAGAGGGGTGCAGACAAGCTAAGGCAGGGCCCGTGAGAGCGCGGGCAGAGCCCTGATGTTACCTGTGCCTGACCCGGTACAGGTGGGAGGTGCTGGGATACCTGGACAGGGCACCCAAAGTCAGGGGTTGACTTGGCGTTTTCTTCTGTGTGACTTCAGGCAAATCTCTTTGCCTCTCTGAAATACTGTCTTTTTAGCTGAAAAATAGAGGCAATAATTTGTTCTGCTCTGGGGTTGTGCAATGCATAAAATAATACACAAATGTAAGACATTCACCTCCCTCTGGGCCAGGGCCCCTGTGCATTGTGTGGGTTGGTTTTAGATTTTACAGTGAATGGGATTGTGCTGAGGATGCCACAGGGCGAAGCCAGAGACCGGGGGACTAGAGGACAGCGAAGCTAAGACCACAGAAATGTAAATTCTGAGAGAGTGTCTTCTCCCCAGAGAGCACATAGGCCAAGCATTGGCCGTGACTCATCCACATGGCTGACACTGACAAAGGTTCTACAATCTGAGGTACAGGATCTCAAGATAAATCCTGAGGGCATTTCACTGACCTTGTCAGACCAAAAAGCTACAACTCTTGTTGCACAGGTCCTGCTTTACCTTGGTCTTAACCATCCAGTAGAAAAGTATGAAGATGAAATATAGGAAGTAAAGCCATGTTGTTATGTTGAGCTGTGGGGGACTCAGGTCAATAATTTCTGACATTGCCAGTTAAACAGAAGACCCAATGATATTATGGGCTTCTGTACTCTTTTAGAATATTTTGCTGAGTTTACACACCTATAATATTCAACAACGGAACTTAAAAAAATTGGGGTATAACTATGAATATCCATTTTGTATCTGTGTATTCAAAGTGGTTGGGATAGATATATAGTTGCATTCTCTTAATGAATAGAATGATTTTTTCTAATGGTGTTTGTAAGTAGGATCACAAGTCTGCATCTTGTACAGCAATTAACCACTGAGAAGAATGTATGCAGTGTATTATTTGTTGAAACTGTACTTTCGATTTGATTTGAAACTGTCTCATTGCTATATGTTTATCAATAAAACTTTGAAAAGAAAAGAAAAAAAATAAAAAATAAATAAAAAATAAATAAATAAAAAAAAGAAATGTAAATTCTGGAGGCTGGGAGTGCCAGTCCAGTGTTGCCCTCCAGGGCTGGTTTTTGGTGAGTCCTCTCTCCTCCGGGTTTGCAGGTGGCCCTTGCCTTCTCGCTGTGTCCTCACACAGCCTTTCTCTGTGCGCACAGGGCCGGAGGATGCTGGGGCCTCTTTCATTAACGACGCAAGGCCTGCTGGAGCAGGGGTCCACCCTTTGGCCTCATGTATTACATCCTTGAAAGCTCCATCTCCAAATGTGGTCACATTAGGACGTTAGGGCTCTTACATATGAATTACTTAGAGGGAGGGGACGTAATTGAGTCTGAAATGTGCAGGTAAAATGCTCACATAATGTATCATAGACACTCCATAAATGCATTTGTTGTGTCTCATGAATGTATTATTTAAGCCCTAGATTGGGCCTATTTATTATTATTTTGTTAAAAAAAATAGTGGCTCGCTCTTAAATGTTTTTACTTAAAAAATGTCCATCTGCAGCATCTCCGGAGACACTCTGCGGAGCTGGCAGCCCTGGGCCTGCATTCCAGCCAGCCGCCACCCCGGGGACAGACGAGGGGTTTTCTGGAGCAGTCCGCTCTGAGCCTCGTCTGATTCAGTAATTTATGACCTGCCTGTCCCCTGTAGGTACTAAGATCTACGACAGCTGGTTTAAATAAGTGTGCCTGTAATTGAAGAGCCTGATTTCAGGCTCTCATTTTTCCCATAGAGAATCAGGTCAGACCATCTTTTCTTTTTCCGCGAGCTTCAGATAATTGTGTGAGGAGTGAGGTTGGGGGCAAGGCGAGGCTGGTAAGAGGTGGGAACGGCTATGGTGCCAGGCTGGCTGTGTCTGCAGGCCACGGTGCACGCGTCCTCCCTGTGTTGATGCCCTTTGTCCAGTAAGCCTTAGACACTTCCCAGTCGGGCTCTGGGCATGGTCATGTGACCTGCTCTGGCCAGTGGAAGCGGGCAAGCGCCCTGCAAACAGGCTACACACGACCCTTGCGTATTTACACTTGCTGTCTCTCAATCCCGCAGCTTTGCGAGAATGTGCCTGGGCTGGGGGGCCGGGGGGGGGGTGATGTCCCCAGACCAGCCTGCTGGGGTAACAGGAAAGACTTGTGCGTGAGCATGCGAAAGAGAGACAACCGGTGGGGGCTTCCAGAGGAGGCCTTTGTGCATCAGCCAATAGCCGGCTGCTGATATGAGGGTGAACTCAGGTGGGACCAGAACTGCCTGCCAGACTGTAGACCTGTGGGAAACACTGAGAAGGGGCCCTTTATTTTATTTTATTTTGGGAAGGGTCTATAGGGTGTTCAGGGTCTCTCTACTAGATGGGATTCCTAGTGATCCGCCTGTTTACAGCATCCCAAGAGCTGGGATTACAGGTGCATGCCACCAAGCCTAGTCTCAATGGCTGTTTCAGCACACTCCAGGGGGGAGGAAGGGCACCCAACAGCAGACCAGGGGATCAAACCCCCAGCCCCTGTGCCCGCTTGCAGGCGCTTTAATCTGCTGATCTCTTTGGCTGGCCCAGAGAAGGGGCCTTTTAAATCGTTGAGTTTTGGGGATATCTGTTCCAAAGCAACAGCATGGCAGAAGATAACTGATATACTTACACTCTATGCATTTTCCACCCCTCCATTGTTCCTCTCCTCTTTCCTTCCTACCCTCTTTCCTCCCTTTGCTTCCTTTTCTCTCTCTTCAATTCACATTTATTGAGCACTTACTATGTGCCAGAGATAAAATTATATGAGACTACTGGCAGATATGATTCTTGCCTTAGGCTTTTGACAATATTGTTCTTGGTGCCGTCACACGTCTCGAAAGACCAAATCTAATAAGGAGGTGGCTAATACTGTGATTAAAACAACACATTTTGCTCCAGGTTAATCTGGGATAGCTTGCTTTTCAATAGACTGCTTTGTCGCAGTTTCTTTCTTTCCCATTTTCATTGTTCCCTCAGCCACCACCACAATTGCCACGGGTAGAAACAGCTCTTCCCAGTAACAGAAATCTTTTCAAGATGATGTGTAAACCTGGACTGTCCTTAAGTAATTTATGTAAAGAGCAGGCCGTTCTTTGTATGTTTTTATAAGGTAGGGAGAGTTTTATGTACTGTAAAGTTTGATGTATTGTTGTAAATGATGCTTTGGCCTCACTCCTACGCAAAAAAAGGGCAGTATTTCTCTGAGTTCTGGGAAATATACTGTAAATAAAACTGGTGGTTTATTTCTTGGCTGTGCCTTTTCTCTAATGATGTAAAGTGATGTCAACACTCATATCTTCAGGGTAAAATATGAAGTCCTTCTTTTTGTTCTCTACAGGGCAGGAGTAAACAGAGTTGGCTGGGCTCTCCACATTCTCTCGAGAAGCTAGGCCTGGCCTTGGGTCTGCATTCTGATGGGACTTGGGGTCCTCGTGCTCCCAGCTGGCCCATCCAGGTGCAGATGAATTACAGAAATCGGCGTTGTTTGCCCCTGGGCTCCTCGCATTCTCTTTGCGCCATGGGTGCTATTTCTAAAGACTTTTGTCTGAGTCAGGTTGCTTAATCAAAACAAGCAGGCAAGCAAGCAAGCCCAGAGACTGGGTGGCTTGTCAACTACAAAGAACTACTTATCAACTACTACTGCTTGTAGTTCTGCAGGCCAGAAGTCCAGGATCAAGCTGCTCGCAGGTTCTGTGTCTGGCTAGGACCGATTTTGTCTTTCACAGATGACATCGTCCAGCCACGTGTGCCGGGGTCTCTCTTGATCCTCTTTTTCTAAGGGAATTGACCTCATCCATGAGAGCCCTACCTCCATCGCTTCGTAGCTTCCTAAATATCCCCTCTTCCACCATACACCGCTGCAGTGGCAAGCAGGAACACCAACACGACACCCAGGATTGGAGGCAGATTTATTTTATGTCAATGAGCTCTGATCAAGATCATTCCCAAAGGGCCAGCCAAATAGCTCAGTGGATTAAAACACCTGCAAGCAGACTCAGGGGCCAGGGGTTTGATCCCCGGGCCTGCTGTGCTGGGCCCCTCCTCCCCGCTGAAGCGTGCTGAAACAGCCATTGAAACTAGGCATGGTGGCATGTGCCTACAATCCCGGCTCTTGGGAGGCTGTAAACAGGTGGATCACTACAAGTCTGATCTAGTAGTGAGACCCTGAACACCCTGTAGACCCTTCCCTAATATATATATATATA
>NW_004524655.1:8004442-8007041 GCF_000260255.1 Octodon degus
TTGTAATGGCAAGCAGAAACACGAAATCATCATCTGGAACATGGAGGTAAATTTATCAACGGGCACTATAAGGATCATTCCCCAAATATCAGGCCATGATCTCTGGTGTCTAGGGCTTGTATAGGATAAGCAAGCAGGAAATACAGAGGTAGAATGGATGTCAGCTGGGTATAGGACAATGTGCATCATAGTGACAAGAAATGTGTCACAGTAACCAGCCATTGCTAAGAAACAAAAGTGACAGGAACTGTAACCAGAACTGTTACCTAAGAAGCTAATAAATTGAAGTCTACTGGCTGGGGGAGGGGGCATCTTCTGCTACACCATCACCTGGAGGAGGATTTCAGCATATGAATTTGGGGGTAACATAGACATTCAAACCATAGGAGCATTCCAAGGTGGCTTTCAGGGTAGACAAATCCTTCTGTGAAAGTGGAAAGACCAGTCTCATTCCCTTGCCTTGCCTCAGTTTCCCCATCTGTAAAGTTGCCTATATGTGATTCGTAGCTACTGTTGCCATGTAATCCTGCCGGTAAGCTCAGGTGAGGGTTTCTTTCCTGGGTTTATGCATTTGTTGGAGGCATCTTATAGACGGGCAGTGGGGAGTGGGTCACTAATTGTGGTGTTTCAGGCAGTGTGGTGGGGTGCAGGGGTCTTGCGTGTGTCGGACACTTACCAGAAGAGTTGGCCATGACAGCTGCCCGAGTGTGTGTGTGGGGGAGCTCTGAGCTGCCCTTCAAGACCTGCCACTGAATCGCATAGTTATAGGAAAATCCATTCTCCCAGCCTCAAGTTCTTCCTCTGTAAAATAAGGCAGCTTTGACATTCTGGAATATACTGAAGCTAACAACGACCTCGCCTATGTGTCTGAGAGTGAACAGGGATTTTATTTCAATTCCTCACCCTTAGCGTGGAGGTAGAATTCAGAGTATATGCATCAAAGCTCTTTTGATTGAAAGCCCTAGGAACTGAGCTCAAATGAGCTGAAATAAGGTCCATTTTCTGATTCACAGCACTGAGAAATATCCAGAGTTCTGGCTCCAGGCATGGCTGAATCCAGGTGTCTATCACATGGCCCGTCTCACTCCCTCTTTTTGTCTTTCTTCTCTGCTCCCTTCTCAGTTGACAATGTCCTTAGGCAGCTTCGCCCCACACACCAAGGTGATAATGACCTCCGGTGCTACCAGACCTTCATCTTACCAGTTTATGATGCCTGGTAGAAGTATTAGAAAAAGCACAGTGGCTGCATTTTCTTGTGTTAGCTTGAGTAGCACACTCATCTCTCATCTCTAATGCACTCTGATTGGCTAGGTCTGGGTCACGGGCTCACCACAGAGTCAGGGGCAGTGTCAACCTCCTCCCAACACCACCAACAGAGGCTGATGCGTGCTCTAAAGGAAAAATCAGGCCCTGAAGGCAGAGGAATGGGGAGTGAGTGGGTGCTGATTGAGTACAATCAAAGGCACTGTTGATTGTACCCAACAGTGAGGGTACAATCTCCAGGGCCAGGTGAGATTTTACAGAAGAATCTTACCAAGTTGATTTGTGTCTTTCATTCAGAGTCTTGGAATGTCAGCACTTCGTGAAAGCTCAGATTGAAGCAGCTCAGGCCTCTTCCTCCAGCCCTGTACCTTACAGATGAGAACATGGAGACTTGAGGAGAGGGAGCGATTTGCTAACAATCCCCGAGTGTGATGCTTTCAAAGTCCCTGCAGCCTTGGCAGCTGGGCGGGCACCATCTCTGCACCAACACTCTCCTCTGAGTAGCTCAGACTCAGCGCCCCCTGGGAAGGACCCTGACCCAATGGGGAGCCTGCCGAGCCTGTCGCATCCTGCAGGCTGTCTACAGCTTCTCATCAGATGTGGTTTAGAGAGCAATCGCATCTGCATGAAGAATTTCATGCCCTACCATGGATCTACTGGACTAGAACATGTGTGTGGTGCAGTTGGCCAGGGGCTGGTCCACACTATGGACAGCAGCAGGTTACAAGGCAGCTTTTACTTCTGACCAGAGCCACAGTCCCCGTGAACAGAGGGCCTTGCTCTGAAACATTACAGAAGAGGATGGTACTGTCTACAAGTTCATCCTACAGGAGGGTTGGGTGTTGCCAGAGGCTGATAGTCTTCCTGAAACTTGACTTCCTGCTGCTGTTTAAGTGGTCACCTTTGTATGGTCCTTGCCATTTCTGCCACCAGCGGTCAGAGACTTGGGTTCAGGCCCAAGAGACTGACTGTAGTACTGGCTGGTTTCTCAGGACCTTTACACTGAGTGACATTCTTTTTTTTTTTCTTTTTTTTTTCCAGAACTGGGGATTGAACTCAGACCCTTGCGCTTGCCAGAGAAGTGCTTATTCTACTGAGCCATCTCCCCAGCCCCTTGAGTTGCATTCTTAACAGCCTTAAAAGCTTTTAGTTTATTCTGAGACAGGGTCTTAACTGAGTTACCAACTGCCAGGTTAAGCTCTAACTTACAATTTTCCTGGCTCAGTCTTTTGTGGCTGGACTGACAAGCAAGCACCATCGCTCCCAGCTGGGAGTCTGCAGTTCTTGTTTTGTTCTCCTCACTGACCCAACACAGGGTAAAGGGAGCTCTGTGGGA
>NW_004524655.1:8008511-8009506 GCF_000260255.1 Octodon degus
AAATGCAACAATAAGCACACTTATAATTGAGCAGAGGAGGAGACCATGTGCAAATAGAGGAGAATGGAGTGACACTGCCACAAGCCAAAGGACACCTGGAGTCACCAGAGCTGGAAGACACAGAAGGAACAAATATCTCCTAGGACCCTAAGGGAGGGAGCACAACCCTAAGGGAGGGAGCACAACCCTACTGACATGTTGATTTTGGACTTTTGCATTCCAGAATGCTGAGAGAAGAATGCCTGTTGAATTTGTTGAAAGCCACTGAATTTGTAGTCATTTGGTGTGGCAAGTAGTTCAGAGGCGTAATAAGGAATTACAGCATTTCCTAAGAAATCAAAGAAGGCGTTCCCAAGGAAGTGATTCCTGAGCTGACAAATGTAGGGTGAGTAGGCGTGCAGCTGGTGAAAGGGCCTGGGCTGGAGGTGAGGCTGGGAGCAGGGAGAGGAGAAGCATTTTAGGCAGAAGTAACATATGTAGAGGCACTGTTAGGGTTTGTGTCTAGTTGTTCGCCCGAAGCCTCCTGCAGTCACTGGGGCAGCTTCTAGAGTCTGTGACTAATTCATGATCCATTCTGGAGATTATGGGTGAGAGTGCTACACCCGCCCTGGGGTGGGTAACTAGAATACAGTATCAGGAAGGGAGAGAGGCTCGCTAGCCACCGTAGCTGTTGCTGCTCCCTTCGCTCTTTGCTGTTTTCTGGTACCATGAGCTGCTGCCCTCTGCCATGTGCTGCTCTCCCTTGGAGCCAGGCAAGTATGTGGAGGAAACCTCCACACACTGTGAGCTAAATAACCCTTCCCTTCCTTCATTTTGGGTGTTGGGGATTTTGTCCCAGCAATGGGAGAAGAGTCACTGAGACAGGCACTGAGGTGAGGGTTCCTGGCCTTGCTCCCCCCGCAGTTCCTCTTGTGTGTTCTCCTTTCAGTCTTGGAGAAGCACTGGGCTCTGTCCCAGCTCAGGGCCACTGCACTTGCTGTTCCCAGAGTCCACGA
>NW_004524655.1:8011421-8014954 GCF_000260255.1 Octodon degus
TTTTTTTTTTAAACTCAGGGTCTCGCTGTGCAGTCTGGCTGTTCTTGTGCTCACTTTTGCAGCCCCCAGGCTGGCCTCCAACTTGCAGAGATCCTCCTAGCTCAACCTCCTGAGTGCTGGGATTATAGATGTGCGCCACCACACAGTTCAGGGGCTGTATGGTAGGTGCCTGCATCTGGGGCCGAGATGGCGAGTCTGGAGATCCAGGTCAGGACCACATGGCATATGGGGCTGGAGATGGAACTCGTGTCCTTGAGCTTGCCAGTAGGTGCTTATGCCCCTGAGTTATCTCTTGCCCCCACATAATTTGATGTTGAAGAATACATTCCACTGGTCTTCTCTCATAAACTGGGTCCCCCCCTTTTTTATTTTTTCACTTTTTAGGGCAGAAGAAAGTTTACCTAAGGAAAGCAAAGAACCTAGGCCCATCTGTCTCGTTGCTGGCAACATCTTTGGCGATCACCGGCCGTGGCAAATGGTGGTCAGCTGGCCTCACAGCAGGCATCAGGGAAATGGACTTTGATTTGATTATATTACCTGGTTCTCTCCCTGAAGAGGTGAGAAAATAGACCTGAATCCCTCTGGCTTTGTGCTTCACGCCCTTCTCTCTGTAGTCTCTACTCAATCAGAAGATGGCTTTTTAAAACAGGAAAATGGGTTAGGCAGGGGAAATCTTATTAGATGGAGAACAGTATCAGAAGAGAAGAAAAAGTGAAATGCAGTTTCCACTGTGCTCTCATTAGGATGGTTGCGTGCCTGTGGGAGGGAGCGGCCGTGTGCAGATGAGGCAGAGGAGACCACTTTGCAGGTGGCTTCTGGGACTGACCATGAAGGGGCAGACGCCTTGCAGGTGGCTTCTGGGACTGACCATGAAGGGGCAGAGGCAAAGGTCAGGCAGCACCGATGCAGACTTAGAAGCTGGGTGAAAGTGTCATTCTAGTGGTTTGTGCCTCAGAGTTTTGTCTCCAGCACCCAATGCAGTAGCTACTAGCCACACAAGGTTATTTACATTTAAATTAATAGGTAAGTAAGGCAAAAGTTCTGTCCCTCAGTCACACCAACCATACTCGAGCTTGTGTGGCCTCCTGTGGCCAGTGGCTACCACATGGGCAGCATGTATGAAAAACTTCTGTCGCCACAGTGGATTCTGCTGGAGGGGATGGTGTAGACATAAAGCAGAAGGTAGCCAGACCAGAAAGTGGGGTGATCTTTGCTGGCTCTAGTTCAGGAGTTCTTTGGCCTCTTGTCTTCCATAGAGTGGCAGGATGGAGCTGAGAATGCAGATTTCATTTAATCCCAGAGCTTCCCGCCCTTCCCCATAATTTCAGAGCAATGTGGAATCTTTTTTTTAAAAATGAAAAATATTTAAAGAATATGAATAAACAATTACATAGTTTTACACAGAAATTTAGAAATCTAACCATATACAGCATAGTAGCAGGACAGTCCTGTGACTTTTTTTTTTCTTTTTCTTGTATCTTTTTTTCATTTATTACCCATTAAAAAAAACCTTTTACTTATGAGACAGTATGGTAATAATTAGAATGTCATGACAAGAAGTATGTATTTAGAAGACCACAATGACAGGCATTCCAAGCGTGACCCTTCTATTACACATTGCTATCTTCAGTGCAGTTGCTTGGTTCACAGGTACTAGCATATATAGTCAGGGTGAGAATCCTACCAATTAACTGCTAGTTTCAAAAACCTGCTGATGTTTCTCAGGATCATTGCCTTGCTCATCTTGTTCACATAAATGTATGGTTTTGTCCCTGTCCTGTTTCCCAGCTTTTCTCCTTGCCCTCTCCTTGTTGTCCAATCCTCAAGTTCTCCCTTTCCTTTTAATTGTGTTATACCTTTCTATTTGTATTTCTTCTTTTGAGTTCTTATATTAGGGAGACTATATGATATTTACACATGTGGGCCTGGTGTATTTCACTTATGAGTATATCTTCAAGAGGTATCCACTTAAATATAAATGTTTCAAGTTTATCATTCTTTATAGCTGAGTAATACTCCATTGTATAAAAACACCATATCTTTTTCAACCATTCCTCATGTGATGGACATCTTGGTTGTTTCTAAGAAAGTAGAAGGAACTCTTGAAACATAGGGGTAGCCAAAGAGTTCATGAACAAAAATCAAATTGCACAGGTAACACTTGAAAGAATTAACAACTGGGACCACCTCTTATTGAGAAGTTTTTGCACGTCAGAAGAAATTACCAACAAAGTAAAAAGACAACCCACAAACTTCGAAAAAATCTTAACTAATAAGCACTCAGACAAAGGTCTGCTCTGTAAAATTTACAAAGAACTAAAAACATTAGGGCCCCTAAATTTAAAGACACAATCCAGAAATGGGCATCCGAGATGAACACATACTTCTCAGAGGATGAAATTAAACAAGGGAATAAATATATGAAAAAATGTTCCACATCACTAGCCATTCACGAAATGCAAATTAAAACAACACTGAGATACCATCTCACCCCAGAAAGAATGGCTAGCATAAAGAAATCAACCAACAACAAATGTTGGAGGGGCTGTGGGGAAAAGGGAACCCTTCTCCACTGCTGGTGGGAATGTAGACTGGTACAACTGCTATGGACATCAGGGTGGAGACTCCTTAAGAAAGTAGGACTGCAAATCCCATTTAAACCAGCTATCCCCCTACTGGGAATTTTCCCGGAGGTACTGAAAATGTCATATCATAGTGATATATGTGTACTTACGTTTATAGCAGCACAATTTATGATAACAATGTAGAATCTTTGAAGCTGTGCATTTTGCTAAAGATCTCCTGAGCAATGGACACCTACCCCAGCAACTCTTGGCCTTTAACTCTGGCCAGCCAGAGCCTGAAAGCTGCCCCCAGGTGGTAGAGGCAGCATTCTTTCCAGGCCCTGGGGTGGTGTTGGGGGCTAGGGGTGAGCTCCCCAGGAACCTGCTACGAGTGACAGGAGAGTGAGGTCAGGCATATGGGGCATGGGGGGCACTGACTATCACAGACCAGCTTGTTGGCACCCACATTTTCTCTTGCACCTTAAATTCCTCTTCACAGGGAGTTCCTGTAAAATATGAGTCAGGTCATGTCATTGACCTGAACAAGGCGTGTCCATGATGTCCCACTGCTTTAAAGTAAAGTGCAAGTCATACCAATGGCTCATATAACTCCTCTCAGTCTTTCCTCCCAGCATTTTTTTACTTGTATGTCCCTGGCCCTCAGCACCAGCTGGAGCTATACTTTTTGTTTTGCTCTTGCTTTCCTGGCTACTGACTCAACCCGCTCCTGGCTGTCAGCCACTTGAAGGAAGGCCATGCTCATTGGACTTCCTCCGCCATGCTCAGGGCCTGGCGTGGTCTCCAGAGATGCAGTAGATCCTTGAAGAACCAAAGACTAATGACCTTGTGTGTGACACTTAAGTTTGTTTTTAAACTCAGCTTTCTCATCTGTCAATGGGCATAAATTAGAATGAGGTTGTTATATGATGGAAATGTTTACAAAGAGGACATAGCACATAATTAACGTTC
>NW_004524655.1:8015054-8058258 GCF_000260255.1 Octodon degus
TTTTTCTTTCTTTTTGGTTGGCTCAGCTCACCCTGAGGGCGGGGCTATCAAGACATGTGGTGCCGGGGATTGAACTGTGGTCCCCTGCGCCTGCCTAAGCTTGCCTAAGCAGGCACTTTAGATTGCTGAGCTAGCTCGCTGGCCCCTCAAATTCAATATTATTATTGCAAAGTAGCAAGTTCAATGCGAGCAACTTTTCTCCTCCAGAAACCATGGCACGTAAACTGCCACCCTGATGCCCCCTTCACACCTACATACAGTTGTCTGATTGCTTAGAACAAGAGGATGCTGCTGGGTAATCACACCAAACCCCTCAGGATCAGGACACTCACCCTGACACCTTCGCACACCCAGATCTTCAGACTGCATGCAGGTTCCACAGATGCTCTGGAGTCACAGGACCCAGAAGAGGGTCACCTGGTGTGTGTCTCTTGCATTTCCTTTAGCCTCGGACACTTCTCAGCAGAGGCATCTCCTTGTAGACTGTGCTCAGGTTTGTATAGTTCTGCTCCTGATTCGACTCAGATCGCTCTTCTTTGGCAGGAATCCCATGTGAGTGACTGGAATTGCGTTAGGTGTCCTGTGAGTTGGTGAGCGTCACTGTGAGCACTTGATCAAGGGGTGTCTGCTCAGAATCAGTGGAGACATCTCTCCATGGTGAAGCGACTCATTTTCTTTTTGTCTTCAGTATTTTTTGTGAAATGTTTCTTTGAAACTATGCATCTGGTTCACCATCAAACATTCACTTTCTTCCTTTATTTATGTCAGTATGGATTCATCCTCTTTTTTTTTTTTTTTGCAGTTCTGTAACTTTATTTCCAAGTTAGTTCTCATCCACATTCACTGTCTGGAGATTTTTGACCGTGGTAACAGGGATATAGGTTACCAAGCATACAGCTTGTTTGGTGAATCTTCATCCTCATTCCATTTCCTGGACAACTGTACCTGGATACAATATGGAACATCCCTTATTCCTTTGGCCCAGACAACTTTGTTGAGCCTGATGTCAATGAGCCTGTCTGGAGTCTCCATCTCCTTCATGGCAAACTGCTGAATCTCCTGAAGTGCCCGAGGGGCACGCTTCTTGAAGTCCCCTCCATGTATGCACTTGTGAATGTTGAATGTGTATTCTTGGGTCACCACCTTATTGATGGCAGAACGGCCCCTCTTCTTCTTGTCACCCTTCTTTGCGGGATACATCCTGCTGGGCCCACGTTGGAAAAAGCTCCTGTTATTTTTTGAGTGAGTTAAAATTTATTATTACTGTCAGTTATTCTTTATACTGAGGCTTAAATTGCCTCATTTTGGTCCATGAGGGTCCCTCTGAGCTGACTTTGTGTCCTCTGTCTGTGACACTTTGAGCATCCCTTGCTTTCTGGTATGAGATATTCCAGGCTCCTCTTTTGTCTTCCTTGACCTTTCTTGGAATCAGATATTTCTCAAAGGAGGCCTGATGTATTCAGTGGAGAGTGTCTTGAAATAAGGCATGGTGGGACTGATGTGGATGATCCAAATGGGGAACCAATCATGGGAGGAAGGGTTGGGGAGATAGCTCAGTGCTCTAAGTTCCTGCCTAGCAAGTGCAATGACCCAGGTTTGATCCCCAGTATTGCATGCCCAGCTGGCTCCAGAACCCCGGGTGTGCCATGCCAGCCCTGGAGCTGGGTGTAGTGGTGCACACACGTAATCCCAGTGCTGGGGAGGCTGAGATGGGATGATCACTATGAATCTGAGCTGCATAGTGAGACTCTGTGCCAAATACATTAAAAAACAAAATAAAACAAAACAAACAAATGTAGCCAAAGGGACTTGCTTGTTTTCCTGGCTGGCTAAGCCAAATTTGTTATCAGAGTTTTGGAGTACTAGAGTCTACTTCTGGAAGTGGTTTTTAGGTTATTTCTGTTCTGGGCTAAAATTAGTCAAGATGGGGCTGGGGAGATAGCTCAGTAGATTTAGCGCTTGCCTGTCAAACGCAACGACCTGAGTTCAATTCCCAGTTCTGAAAGAAAAAAAAAAATTAAAATTGGTCAAGACAAGTACAGAGAGTGGCAACATTTTATTAAAGGCAGGAAAAGAAACAAGTTCTGCAGAGGAAGCTTGGGCTAAATAAAAGCTGGAAAGGAAATAGACCCTTCCACATGAGGGTGGGCCACTGTGTAAAAGAGAAGCAAATGGCGAAAACTCAGTGTGTGTTGTCTTTTTTTGTATTTCACACTCCTCAGGCTGAAGTGGGGTCTATGTCATCTTACTGAAAACCTGCTTGAGTCCTCTGAGAAGTCTACATGCGTAGTGGTATAGGGACTCACTACGCAGCTCTGATTCCTAGTGATCCTCCTGTTTTAAGCTTCCCCAGCCCTGGGATTACAGGTGTGTGCCATCACTCTGGGTCTTAGAGGCCAGCTCAGTGCTCTTGACCACACACCATGTGGTGCTGGGCATCGAACCCTGGTCCCTGTGCTTGCCTAGGCAGGTGCTTAGTCTGCTGAGCTATCTCGATAGCCTTGCCCAGCCAGTTTTAACCACACCCTACATTTCTGTCTCACCAACTCTAGCCCTAGCCCTAACTATAACCCTAACCCTAACCTCAACTGCAAGTATGACCCCTAACCTTAATATTAAACTAAGGTTAGGGGTCATACTTATCCTTACCTCTGGCCCTAACCCTATGACTAATCCTATTCCTAACCCAAACTCTAACTGCAACCTTCATTTAAAAAAACAGAACAAATTTTTGATATGAGTTAGAATTCTAACCTAGAGTTCCTGCTAGCTCTAACCTTAACTCTATATCTTTCCTAACTCTAACTGTAAGCCTAGCCCTAGCTCTGCCCCTGCTGTAGCATAACCCAAGTGCTAACTTTAGCCCTAACCCTAACTCCAGCCCTATCCACAACCTTCAAACTAGCCCTATCTTTAGCACCAGCTCTAGCCCTAGTCATAGCCCTAAATCTAACCCTTGTCACCCTACCCGTGGTCTCCCAGTCCCCAGGGGATATTGACATGCTCATTCGCATTCCTTATCCTACTTTGACTGGAATTGGGCTGTTGTTATGGTTGCTGTTCTGTTACAATTGCTCTCCTTGGGGGACAAAGGGAGAGGGTGGAAGGGATGTTTTTCTTTAAGGTGATCTGTCCTGCTCTAGCTAGCAGGGCCAGGCCTAGAAGCTCATGGATGGATGTGTGTTTTTTAATATTCATAGGATGGTTCTACCCAAGCCCCCTCTAAGAGGTCAAAGCAATTAAAAAATCCTTGATAATTACTCCAAGTTTAGAAACGGATGGCTGATTCCAAGTGCAGTTGCTTTTATTCTCTTCACCCTCCCCCGCCAGAAATCTAGGGGTGGAAGAGTAAGTAGCAGCTGAAATGATCCTCCACTCACTTTCTATAAAGAGGAAAATTAGCTGCTCTAATAATCATGAATATTAATGTATAGCCAATTTGACTCAATTAAAATGATGATCTATAATTTTGCCTCTGAGCTTCATGGAGGCCATTTAAATGACTGCTGAGTGGTGTTGGGTGCTTGTCAACTTTCCTGGGTTTGTCTTAACCCCCTCACCCCTATCACTGGCATCCATGCAGGATGGCTTCTGGTCCATTTTTGGCCACATGTCTCAGCCCTTAGAGCATGCACTTCTTCTCATTGTAGGGACTTGGAAACATAATTGCCATGGTGAGTATATATGATTTTAGCTTCCACGAATGTCCTTTTCTTGGAAATTGCTCCACTCTGTCCTTGATGCACAGGGTCCCTGGGGAGTACACAGTGCCAGATATATCCGATGAAGTTCTACCTTCCCTGGCCATGAAGTACCTCCCTAATTACAGTCTTTTCCCTGGACATTTGTTTTTTGGACTCAAAGTGGCTAATGTCAGAGAGATGCTTAGAACAAAAGTATGAGATGCAGGACAGTGGGTAGCTATCTTGTCTTCCATCCTGTAAGCTGAGAAGTCCATGCTCAGAAAGAAACAGACTGAGCTTGCTGGCATAGGCAGGAAGTAGGAGTCTCGAGGGTCTTCTATGAGCTCCTAGACTCTGAGTTTCTTGAAACACTACTGTATCCATGTAACAAGGCCCCTTTTTATTTCTTTTTTTAAAAAATAATTTTATTGAGAAACAAATGACAATGAGACAGTTTCAAAACTGATTAGTAGGACAGTTTCAATAATTAATACATTGAATATTGTTGTCTTCTTAGTGATCATTCATAGTATAAGATGCAGACATGATATCCTGTCCACAAACACTATTAGCACAAATCTTTCTACTCATTGAATTAAGAGAGAGTAGCTGTATATCTATCCTAACTATTTTGAATATACAGATACAAAATGGTCCTTCATTTGTATCCCCCTTTTTTGTTTAGTCCCTTTTTTATTTCTGATGCTAGTTTAGGGACTTCTCTTTTACCTGCACCTGGAGAGTTCCAACTAACACAGTTGTCAGTGGATTGGCTTCTGTTTTCATTCCTGGGATCTGGGACCTGATGGCACCTCTCTGCCAGGCTCCTCTGTTCCCAGTAGGACAGTCTTACCAGGAGAGAAAACCAAGCGGGGCCCGGGAATAGAGCTTCAGTCACAGCCTCCAGCCCCAGGCTCTCTCTATCCACCCACAGACAATTTTGTTAAAAAAAAAGGTAAAACAAGATAGCCTAAGATCAGCCCAGTGGAGAAAAATCACTCAGAATTTTTGATGCCAGACAGAAGGTTGTCTGATGTGTTATTTTTCAGCCAGTTTTTTTTTTTTTTTTTTTTTTTTTTTTTTTTTTTTGCAGAACCAGGGATTGAACTCGGGCCCTTGCGCTTGTCAGGGGAATAGATTAGAAGAAGCAGAAACCTCTACAAACACACTCTGTCTTTTTTTTTTTTTTTTTTTTTTTTTGTGAATCCTGCAGGCATAGCTATTGTGTTCTACTGGTTCTCTTTGTTGTCTTCAAATGTGCCTGGATCACTCTACCTCTCTTCCCTGCTGTGTTCATCTTAGCACTCACCACTATCTAATATTATAATATATTTATTAATATGTACTAAATGCCAGTAACCAGGCTAAGAAATTAATGTTCACTGGATCTTCATCTTTTAGTTGGGGAAGTATAATAATTTGTATCTCACTGGGTTACTGTACACACTCAAAGAACCAACAAATGTCAATTTTTTAACCTGGTAAGTGGTATATAATACCTGTTTAATAAACAAGAGATTTTAATTATAGCTCTAAGAAAAGACATCATCTTGTTGTTGAATAGCATTGGTTCATTCATTCCTGGATTGATTAGCTAATTCAGCCAGTGTGTACTGAGTATTTGTGTGTGTTAGATTCCAGGGATATTAATAAAGGAAGAAAACTTGATATTTCCAGGAGAACTTTTGTCATAGAGGGAACTCAAAAGATGACTATTTCAAAGCCACCAGCCTAAGCCCTTGCAACAGGGTTTGAGGTAGGTCTATGGAGGTGCTGGATGGGTTAGTGAAACTGGATTGGGATATCTGAGTTTTGTTTCCAACTTGCTCTATGAACTTGGGAAGAGTACTTCACCTCTATTAGCCAATTTTTCCACTTGAGCAGCGTGGGTATGACAATAATTCAGGTGACTTCAAGCCTGAATGACTATCAGGCCCATTATTTGGGGAAATATGTTCAAATGAATGATCCAGGACTTTGCCATGCAAAGTGATTCAGCAGATGACAGAATTGACGCTAGGATGATTCTGATGCAGGCTACAGGAACACACGTTTAGAATGTGAACTAAATGTTGTTGAAAATTTCCTCTCTTGTTCTGGAACTCCTTAACACGGAAGACTCTCCACCTTTAATACTCTGCCCTCTGTAGAAGCCAAGGAAAGGATCCTCCTTCCTCTTCACAAAGCCTTTAGCGTCGAAGGGAGCTTTCCATGGTGCTGAAGCCAGTTCAGCTGGCATCTTTCTGGTACCTGTTTACAAAGGGAAATCTAATAGACGGTGAGGCCTCCTCTCCCTGTCTTGAATTCTCCCAGGTTTTCCTCTGTTTTGCGGAAGAAGAAAACCATGTTCTTTTTCCATGTCAAGTTTCCGGCACACTGGTTTCCATGACAGCAGGGAAGGAGGATGAAAGCCAGGCTCTCACCTATAGCGGAATTAAAAGCCACCCACTTGGAGAACAAATAATGACTACAGGGGGGCCTGGGAAACTGGAGAGCACTGGTTTTTCATTCATTCAGATGTGCAGTGCAAGATTTCAGGGATGAAAAGATTCAGTGAGCACAGGGGCTTCTATAAGGGCTGTTCATGGGGGAAGGACCCGTAATGATGGTGACAAGATAACAATAACACAAGATAGACAACCATTCTTTAAAACGTGTGGCACTCACTTAAGGTCCTCAGTGTGTGCTGTGGGTTGTATGCCTCACATGAAGAAGTGATTCTTAGTGTCTTCTCCTGATGCTGTCACTTTGGTGCCCAGGGCTTTTCCTTGTCACCTGACTAGGGACTTCTAAAGCAAGGCTCAAAACATGACTCTCTTCTTTGTGATCAGAATTTTACTGGTTTTCTGTTCCATTCCCTCCCTCTCCCCACATTACAGTGACACCCCTGAGAGGCCAATTTTGGGTAGATGTCAATAGCTAACTGAAGGAATATTCTCTGTATTACTTCTGGGGATGGTATCCTGGACCAAAGTGGTGACTCCAAAGGCAAAAAGCTGATGCTTTGCTGCGGGGAGAGGGAGAGAAAAGAGTGTTTGAAAACAGGTACATTCCCCCATTCTGCTTACATCACAGGCTGCTCTAACTCACATAACCTGGGGAGAGCTAGTTTTATACTTTCTATATCCTTAGATCAACCCTAGAAAGTAGATATTGTTACAGCGCACATTTTGCAAATGGAGAATATGAGGCCCAGAGAGGCTAAGTAACTCATCAGAGTTCACAATGCTAGGAAATGCAAGAGCTGGGATTAGATCCCAGGTCACCTGCCACTTCAGATGGTCACAAAATATCAAGTTCAAATGAACGAGAGCCTTGGCAAACCCCTTCCCCTGACACCCAGCTTTCTTGGAGCCAAAGGGCAGGGCACTTCTGGGTTGATGCTATGATTAGCTTGAAAGCTATGTTCTTATCCAAGAGGATTTTTGGATCATAGAAAGGCTCTGGGAGAAAAGGGGATTTGGTTGGACTCACTGTGTGACTGTTGCTCAGCAGGGGGTGAAATGCCGCAGGCTGAGGGATAAATATAGAAGCCTTGTGATAGCAAAAACTCAGCTCCACGCTTTGCATTCTGGAGGGATTGACAGCTTTCTTTAGATTTATCACCTCACACTCTGGAGGGTCTCATCGCAATGCCAGGCTGACATTTTATCTTTGGAGAGCCTCTATGGACTGATCTGAGGAAAGAATTAGGGTGATGCCATGAGAAGAAGTGAGGATCGCTCAATCTCAGAGCTCAAGAGAATCTTAAAAATAGTCTGGTGCATCCCAAAGTGTTATTGTGCGTTCCACCAAGGACCTGTGTATTGACATAGGCACTGCACTCCTCAGGAGAAGCTTGCTTCTGCTTCACTGACACGCAGACTCAGAAATCTCCGTGACCTAATGAAACAAAGCTTTAGTTCTACACAAATTCACAGTGTCCTTTGGCCCTCCGCAGTGACGATCCTCCACACAGGGACTCAATGACTCAGGGTACTTTGGGTTTTGCAATCTTGCCATCTTACGGTGGGTGCATGCCCAGGTCATAATGGCAGGAAAGGAGTTGGAGGGCTGCTTATGTTGGAAAAAAAATAGTAACCAAATGCAGAATTAATGAAAGAATATATCGCTCTATGATTGGCTTGTTAGCTTTTATTACTGAATGAATTGAAAAACATAAATGTTTGGAAGATTTAAAAATTCAGTTTTCTTCCACAATATTATTTATAGCAGAATTAAAAGATGTGGTTGTTTCTAGGCACCATGGCACACGCTTGTATATTTTTATTTTTTGGTACTGGGGATTGAACTTGAGACCTTGTGCTTGCCAGGCAGGCACTTATGCTGCTGAGCTGTCTCTCCTGCCCTGGCATGTGCTTGTAATCCCACCCACAGGAGGCTGAGGCAAGAGGATCACAAGTTCGAGGTCAGCCCGAGCAATTTAGCAAGAACTTGTCTCAAAATCAAATTTCAAAAAGCACAAAAAGGGACTTGGGATATAGCTCTGTGGGAGTTCAATCCTAGTACTAAAAATAATAGAAAGGATGTCACTATCATGAGCACTGAACGTCGTAAGAGATCATTATGGCTTAAAATAAGTAACTTGGAAAAATATTTTGCAGCAATAAAAAGACCTTTGCTCCCTTACAAAGAGGACGAAGGAGGGAATTCCCTTGCTAGGGCATGGGAAGGACCCACCTCATTTTTTTTTTTTTTTTAGTATATTACAATTATAGACTTTTATTTATCTCCAAGTATAAGCTAAAGCCACTCCCAAGATTTGCTTGGAGGTCAACAGAGGTGATGAGAGAGAGAATTTGAAAACTTCCTGAAAGGCAATTTGAAAGACACTGATGTCATACATTTGACCGATGTAGACAGAAATTCAGGTGTACGCAAGCACAAGCACACACCTCTAGGCAGATGCACAATGACACACATATCCAAGCACACAGAAGTACATCCCTGAAGATACCCCTCCCTCACCTCTGAGCAGGGAAGAATCTCCTCCAGGCTAGAAGGAGGGGCTCGAGGCCCGACCTGTGTAAATAGGGTCTGCAGTACAGTGGGCTCAAGCTGGAGTGTTTCTCTCCCACTAGTGCTGCATAAATACCTCCTGGCCCCACCCTACCTCCCAGCAGCAATGCTACCATTACCCAAAGGTTGTTTTTTTTTGTGGAAGTGGGTATTGAACTCAGACCCTTGCGCTTTCCAGGGAAGCACTTATTCTACTGAGCCATCTCCCTGGCCTTACCTGAAGGTTTACTAGTTTTTTTTTTTTGTTTTTTTTTTGTTTTTTTTAGCTATTTCAGGCTGCCTTAAGGGCAGGTGTGGTGTGGCTTGTGGAGCTGGGCATCGAACTGTGGTCCCCTGCGACTGACTGCATTGCCCAAGTGGTGCTTTAAACAACTGACCTAACCAGAAAGGCCCCAGTTTATTAGATTTAAGAGCTTGGCTTTTTTTTTTTCAGCCCAACAGTGCCTATCTAACGGAGGCAAATTTTCTTCCAGGGTGGCCGCAGAGTCCATATTTCATTCTCCACGGTAGAGCGTTGCCGTGGGATTAGGGGAAATCGGCTTTGGTTGAATGAAACTTAGACCTTGTGCCTCATGAACAGAAGTGATGATTATGAACAAGGAAGAAAGGTTCTGACACAGGGCCCGGCCCAGTCAGGTATATTAAGGAAGATAGCAGCTGGTAGACTTTCCGGGAACTTCATCCATCCCATCCCATCCCCAGTGCCAGGTTTCTGCTCTCAGTTTTCCTAAGTGTGAATGTCAGCTCAGCTACTAAGCAGCTCTGTGACCTTGAGCTACTTACAGAGCCTCTTGGGGCCTCAGTTTTTCCATCTGTAAGATTGAGATGTTTATGATCCTTTCGTCATGGGGCTGTCAGGGATTAGGACACGTAAAGCATTTTAGTGTTGGGCTAGACCAGAGAGACTGAATTCCACAGTGTTGGTTATTTTACCCCAGACTGATTATAAGGCCACCTGAATCCCACTCACCTCTGTAGAGGCCCTGGTTGTTTGGGACATGCCATGGCAGACTCGCTGGGGCTCCTGCCCAGCAACAGGAGCTGGAACATCTTCCGGCCTGCTCTTATTTTGTGTCTTCCGGAGGCTGCGGGCATGGATGTGCCTGGAAGGGGTCCACACTTGCCCCTCTTTTGCACTATTTTCCTCACTCCTTCCCTGTCCTCCTCTTTTGTTGTCTCAGTGATTTACTGAACACTTACTATGTCTTGGGTGCTTGAACAAACTAGATCTGTTCTCCGTCCTGGTGGTGCTGGTGTTGTAGTTATGGAGAGAGCCAGCAAATCAATGGAGAGGTGACAGGATCATTTCTGATAGCATTAGTTCTTGGAAAGAGAAAAACAGGTTGCTGAGATGAAAATGGCAGGTGGGAATTTGAGCTCTCCAAGGAGGTGACATCTGAATAGAGACCTAAGGAGGGAAAGGAGCCAGCTGTGTACACATCTGGAGGCTGAGAGTTCCTGCAAAGAGTGCGTGCGTGTGTGTGTGTGTGTGTGTGTGTGTGTGTGTGTGTGTGTGGTGGAACAGTGGGGGGGAGGGGACCAGGGAATCTGAAGTGTTTCAGGGACAGGAAGGACAGGGCAAGCGAGGGAGGGGGCGGCTGCCAGACGTGAGGCTGGCAGTGCTGGCAGACCATGGGCTGCCTTGTCAACCGTGGTTAGAAATGAAGATTTTATTTTAAGGATGGCTAGGAGACATTCCCTGGAGCTGCCAGGCTATGGAGAGACACACGATCCAATTTGTACTCTAAAAGAAGGACTCTGCCTGCTTCGTGACAATGGCCCATGGAGGGGCAAGGGCTGCAGCTGGTGGAACCGGGAGAAGTAGCTGCAGAAATCCTGGTGCTTCAGACAGGTTGTCACAGGAGAATGGAGGAGCTGGCTCCCCAGCTGTGTCAGAGAAAGAGCCAGAGGGCTTGCCGACAGACTGGAGTAGACTGGGGTAAGGGCGATGGATTTGAACTTGTCTGTATCAATTTAGGTCCTATTCTATTTTAATATTAACCTTTCTGTGATGATTAATGTTCTTGTGCCTCTGGGAAGGTAGGTGCAGTAAGCTGTCTAGGGATCCCCCTTCCTCCTCCACTCAGGCAGAGGCAATGACAGAGACCTGGGGTGTCACCCTGTCCCTGCTCCCCACCTGTTGAGGGAGGCTGGATGGATCATGTACCCCCAGCCCAGCCCCGGGGTCTGTGCTGTAAAATGTGAACTATCGCAGTGTCAGAGCAGAGGGAAGCTCTGCAGACCACTTGAGTCAGGCACCACACACGCTCAGTGCGGGAAGTAGCAAAACTCAGCCGCAAGCCTGCAGCTCTTTGTTGACTGCTGTGTGCTTTCTGTCTTGTTGCTGTTGGAGGACCCTCTCTCCTCTGTCAGATGATAAAAAAAAAAAGACAAAGAAGAAGAAAAGAGCCCAAAAGAATGATGGATGAAAATATGTAGATGTCTTTGTCTCTGTCCCCCAACTCCAATCTCAAACAGTTAGTCGGACTGCAGCTGGGGAAAGAGGAGAGTGGCTCAGAGGGTTATGGTGGTGGGGGAGGGCTGGCTGGAGGCCGGTAGGAAGAGAGAGGATGGGGAGGGCTTCTGCCTTAGATGCCACAAAGACAAGGCAGGCCTAATGCTCCCTTGTCCTGGAGGGGACCTTCTTCCTGACCCATCTTCAGGGAACCACCAACCATCTAACTGTTCTGGCAACTCCTCAGAGGAGACTGGGATGTGGGGGGACATGGATACAGTTGGGGAGAAGGAAAGATGTGGTAACTTCGTTTCTCCACCAGGGCAGAATCTGAATAGAACTTCTGGAAGACTTCTCATGAGCTGGAACAGCGAGGGACTCCCTGTCACTGTGAGATGTCCACACCTTGTACTCAGTGGTCCTACCTGGGGAGTCTTCTTTGAGCCTTCCACGAAGCATAGCTATATCCAAGGACATTGAATGAGTCTGCTTTGTTTCTGGAGGCTTCCCAACTGCCCATCACTCTGGGGTTTGTTGAAGAAATTATCACACATCCATGCACTGGAATATCACACAGCCAGGAGCAAGGACACACTTAATCTCTGTGTCACCATAGCAAAACAGTGAAGCTTAGAGCAGGAACTTTATGATGAGCCCTCACCACAGACCCATTACCTCAGGAGGGCGGACTGGAGACATCAACATGAGGATTTTTATCTTTTTTTCTTTATGGTTTTTTGCTTAATATAAGTCTCTGACTTACAAACAATTTCCATTTTGGGGAGAACATTCGTAAGTTGGATTGGTTCTGAAGTCTGATAATGTGAGTTTTGACACAAAGAGACAATACAAAGCACAAAAAACCAATCACACAAACAGACACCACATGTTCTGAGATCTTTTCCTTGTTCTTTAAGATTGTGCCAACAGCTGAACGGATTGCGTTACAGCCACAAGTGAGGTCTACCATCTCTTCACTTCAGACTAATCTCTCTATTATGTTAATTTCTGCTTCTGTGGTTATTGCTTAGCTCTTCACAGTCTTTCAGACCTCCAGTGATGAGTTCTTTTCATCCCTCTTGCTTCCAGATGTCCTGGGCTCTGTCCTGCTACACACTCGGACATGGCGCAGGAAGCACACAGCAGCACAGCTCTGACGATGTCCTGCAGACACGTGAGCTATTTCCCCAATCTGTTTGCATCTATGAACGCTCTAATGCGAGTTCCATTTGTAACTGAAAGTTTGCAACTTGGATACTCCTAAGCTGGGGACTTACTGTATTCCAGTGGGCATATAGCGCTTTCTGTATGATTAATCTTGCTTGTCAACTTGACTCTCTCTCAACCTGACAGATCAGTAAAAAGCACTTCTTGGTGAGTCTGGATGGGTCACAGGAGTGTGGCCTTGGAGAGCAGGGCCCTGGTCCTTTTCTCTCGGGACTTCACTGCCCTCTGCGCCTCAGTACCATGAGGTAAGCAGCCTCCCTTACCACACCCTTCTACCAGGAAGCTCTCCTCTTGGAATCAGGTGACCATGGACAGAAACCTCTGCATCTGTCAGCTAAATTGAACCTCTGCAGGTAGGAGGTATTTTGTCCCAGCAATGGAAAGCTGACCAATACACTTTTATAATGTAAAGGATCTAATGCATGTTTTAAAAAGATCAAGGTGTTCTCAGCTATGTTTAAGCTGCAAAGAAGTTGTATTGGAACCCCAGTGCCCCAGTCCTCTGAAAAAATGTTGGATGAGTGAGTGAGAGAAGAGTGGAACATTTAGTTCAATATCTCAATTCTTGGGGCCAGGGAGATAGCTCAGTGGAATAAGTGCCTGCCTGGCAACTCAAGGTTGTGAGTTCAATCCCCGAACCAAACCAAACCAAACCAAACCAACTCACTTCTTGCATGGTTTGTAAAACTTGAATAAAAGAGGAAGCTTGAGGCTGTCAGTCATTAGTGAAGAACTCCTCAGTGGAGTGGGGATGGAGTCTGAGATGGTCTCACCTCTGGACATCGCCTTTTCCCAACCACTGTCCCGGCTCCACCTGGTGCAGGCTTAAGGTTGGTCTGACAGAGTGGAGACAAGTGACATGTTTTCTCATGTGACCGTCTTCTTCCTATGTAACTGAGAGTTCACTACTGCAAGGAGAAAGAGAGACTGGGAGAGAGAGGGAAAGGGAGAGAGAGAGGTAGACTGGAAGATGGAGGAAGTGGAGAAGGAAGGGAGAGGAAGAGAGAGGGAGAGCGAGGGGGAGAGAGGTGGAGAGAGGGGAAGCAAGAGAGAGGGAGGGAGGGGAGCACAGTTCTTCGCATGCCTCGTGATGTTTAGCCCTGTCCCTGTGACAGGGGAGGGTGACACTGCCCTCAATGGAGCATCTAAAGACTCAGACAAAGCAGTTCTCTATGGATGGGAATCCTCAGAAGGAGCTTCCCCCTTCCCTCCTCGGCGCAGGCTGCTCATGAGCCTCTGACGGCTCTGGCTTGGCCTGCAGAGTGGGTGCGCATGGTGGGATGGTGAGGCGGGTGGAAGGAGGGAGGTGGACGGGTCTTCCCTCCTCCATTTCTCATGCAGCCCCCTCCACTGCACGGTCAGCATGGGAGCTCCCAGGCCACTGTTTCTCCCTTCTGTCTGGACTCTCCCCATTGCCTCTCCTGTCCATCTGGGTTCCACTGAGCCAGATGCAGCGCCCTCCCGCAGCCCTACTCTCCAAGCTCAGTGCGTTTTCAAGTTCCCTTGTCTGTATCTTTGTCTCAAAAGAGATCAGTGTGTTATTCCTCCAAATAATTCACAGGGGCCTCCTCGAACACCTACTTGGTCACATGGATAATTACAATGGGGAGCTGCTAGGTATTCTGGTAGACCAAGGGACAGAATACCTTAGGTATAGATAGCAGTTTCTGTTGTTAAATAACATTTTCCCCATTAAAAAAAATTGTGTGTCCGATGCATAACACATGGAAAATAAAGAAAAACACAAAGAAAGTTAAATAACAAATCAATCCTCAATTCTTCTAGTCAAAATGATCATAATAAGTGCAAAATAGTATATTTCACATGTTCTTTTTCAGCTTTTTCCTTCCATGTAACATTGTATTGTCAATGTACTTTCATAACTATAATCAATGGTACTATGATTTTTCCCCGAGTGGAAAAATTTCATACAACACAAAACCAAAAATGATCCCTGTGATAGTTCACTTCCTGTTGTTTTAACTGAATACCACAGACTGAGCAATTCATGGAGGTGAAAGGTTTATTCAGCTCATGGTTCTGGAGGCTGGAAAGTTCTCCAGACACCTGTGGCGAGGACCTTCCTGTGTCATGGCTGGTGGAGGCATCACATGGTGAGACAACCACACCTGAGCCCAAATCTCTCTTCCGCTTTTTATAAAGCCATGAATGCTGGCAGAAAGGCCTCATCTTATCACACTTGCCTCCTGAAGCCTCTCCTAGGTCCCACCTCTCAACACCTACAAGAAGGTTAAGTTTCATCCTGAGTTTTGATGGAACTGCTCAAACCACAGCAATCGTTTATTATCACAGTTCTCAGAGCTAGCTATTACCACTTTAAAAATCATTTTGAGGCTTTCTCCCCATGCACATGTGCACTTGAATACAATCCCTAGAGCGCCTTGGCTTGCTGTGACTACCCCTGTGTCCTCAGCACCTGTAAGAATGGTTCAGATCAAAAATGTCCTCAAAATTCTCATGTTTGCAAGTGGAGACTGGTTGGAGAGGGCGGGTCACCAAAGGAGTAACCTGGAGGAATACATTCTTACCCTGGCTCCCTCCTGCTCTCTGTATTTCTGGGCCTCCCGGAAGTGGGCACTTTTCCTCCACCATACCCTTCCCCCACTACGTGTCTGCCTTGGAGCAAGCCAACCATGACCTGAACCTGCTGCATTCTTTTTTTTTTTTTTAATTGGCAGAACTGGGGATTGAACTCAGGCCCTTGCACTTGCCAGGGAAGCACTTATTCTACTGAGCTATCTCCCTGGCCCCAAAAGTAAGTTTCAGAAAATTAATATTATGGTCTTTTTTTTTTTTTTTTGGCAGAACTGGGGATGAATTCAGGCCCTTGCGCTTGCCAGGGAAGCGCTTATTCCACTGAGTCATCTCCCTGGCCCCCGATGCATTCTGTGAGCCCCTCATCCCTCTCCTCCTTTGAGTTGTGGGTGGTGGGTGTGATGCCCAGTGACGAGAGCTGACTCGTACAAGATGTCCCCAGTGGTTACTCCGGGACCCACCCCTGATGGGCAGAGTCAAGGCAGACTCATTAAATGTGCTTGGACATAGGTGTGCTTCATGGAAGTCAAAAGAAAAGACTCTCCGGGTGAGAGTAGAAGGTCCCCAGGTGTAGATATCTCAGAAGGACAGAGGGTCCCTTGCTTCCCCAGTTGCACGCACCCACACAAGCGTGCAACTGACTTTTATGGTAGGGTTGTATTCGCGTGTTATGTGTGAATTGAACAGGCCGGTGGCTTTTGTCTGGTCTCCTTTGGGTATGTGTGCAGGTCGTGGGTGAATTTGGGAGCAGCACCTTGCCTCCTGGGCTGGGGGTGGCAGCTGCCCTTGTAGAGCACAGGAGTGAGGCAACAGGATGCCAGGGCCGAAAGGATCTGTGGGAACACTGCTCCTCTCAGGGCGGCAGATTCCTGGAAGCTTTCAGAAACAGCAGCGTTGAGTACCAACCAACGAGGCTGCTGTGGGCTTGTGCTTTAATAATTTGGGAGTTAAAGAAAGTTTTTAAAGAATAAAGCTTGGTAAGACTCAGCATAGGGAATTATGTAATAATATGCAAATAGGATTGCACTACGCTGCTTTCTCATGAAATACTGTACAGACTTTGAAAAAAGAGAAGGTGTCTGCTATTTGCATTCTGGTGCACCCTGTGGGTGGATCATAAATTGCATCTCTGAGTCTCCTGGGAGCGTCTGTGGCCCTGACTAAATAATCCTGCAGGGACAACTCTGGCCTACGGTGGCTTTCAGACTTGAGCGTGCGTCCTGTTTACCCAGGGAGCTCGTAAATATGTGGACTCTGGGCTCAATGCTGTATAACAAATTGCCCCCAAACCTCACAACCTAATGCAACAGTAAACATTCTTTACTTGTGTGGTTTTAGAGTCAGGAATCAGGGAATATTCTAGTTGGTTATTCCAGGTGGTGGTCTCTTATGAAGTTGTAGTCAAGATGTGGGTCAGGGCTTGATTGAGGCTGGAGGATTTGTTTTCAAGCTGCCATCAAGCCTGTGCTGACAGCCAGTGGACAGATAGAAGTTCTTGTTTATGTAGAATTCTCCATACATTTTGCTTAGGGGTCCTCACAACACAGTAGCTGACTTGCCTCAGGTTAGGTGGCCCAGGAGAGCAAGCCAGCAGCTGCAACGTTTAAATACACTGGCTTCATGAGTCATCCTGGTGCTCCGGCAGCATCTCATTGGTTATAGAGATTGGGGCTCTTCAAAGTGAGAGGGGACTGCACACAGAGGCGTGGGTCTCACCGATGATCATGGGGACATCTCTGAGGCGGGATGCTACAGCATCAGATAGTCTGGTCATGCAGATATGGGGTGGAGCTCAGGGACCCTCCTTTTTCTTTCTTTTGTGGTACTGGGGGTTGAACCCAGGGTCTTCACAGCTGGTACCTCCCACCCCCTCATTTAAAAATTCTTTTTTTTTTTTTGGCAGAACCGGGATTGAACTCAGACCCTTGCGCTTGCCAGGGAAGCGCTTATTCTACTGAGCCATCTCCCTGACCCCTAAAAATTCTATTTTTGAGGCAGGGTCTTGCTAAGGCACCTAATTGCTGAGGCAGGGCTCAGGCAGGGCTCAAACTTATTTCCTGCTTCAGCCTCCCAGAGAGCTGAGACTACAGACAAGTGCCATCACAACTGATGCAGACTCTCCATGCTGAATAAGTGCTCAGAAAATTCTGTGGCAGCATATTTCTGAAGATACCAGTATATTTGTCACTGTACACATCTCTGAGAATATTCTTGGGACAGATGCCAGAAGTAGCTCTCTTCAGTGAAGGGACACCCAACCTTAATGTTGTTGGTAGTGACTGTCACACTGCTCCCTAGAGAGGGGCTTTGGTCTATGTTCTGGGTACAGAGCTTTGGTTTTGACAAAGGTGACAATTATTCCTTCTGCCTCTTGATGGGGCATAGACTGAACAGGAAAGGGTGGTTGAGATAAGAGGGGCGGGTGGATTTTGTGCTTCTTTCCTAACATTTGCCAAACACCAAGGCCAGTGATGGTGGTGGGGAATTTTGCTAACCAGAACAATGCATTACTCCAGTACTGAATCAGTGGCTCATAATAATCAGTGCACACACATATGCACATAAGCCCATGCATGCAGAGAGAGAGGGAGAGAGAGAGCCAGAGAGAGAGAGAGAGACAGAAGGAGAGATGGAGTGATGGAGAGACAGAGAGAGACAGAGACACAGAGAGAGACAGACAGAGAGACAGACAGACAGACAGAGACACAGAGATACAGAGACACAGAGACAGAGACATAGAGACAGAGAGACAGACAGAGAGACAGAGACACAGAGAGAGAGACAGACATAGAGACAGAGAGACAGACAGGCAGACAGAGAGACAGAGACACAGAGACACAGAGAGAGACAGACATAGAGACAGAGAGACAGACAGACAGAGACAGAAAGACAGAGAGACAGAGAGAGACAGACACAGAGAGAGACAGAGAGAGATGGAGAGTGACAGACAGAGAGACAGAGAGAGAGAGACAGAAATAGAGAGAGATAGAAAGAGATGGAGAGTGAGATACACACAGAGACAGAGAGTCACAGACAGAGATGGAGAGAGAGAAAGAGAAAGACAGAGAGACAGAGACAGAGAGAGACAGACAGAAACAGAGAGAGAGAGAGAGAGAGAGAGAGAGAGAGAGAGAGAAAGGAGTTTGTATAGTCCTGTAAGAAAGACACTGGGCAGGGCATTTAAGGGCCCCTGATTTGGAAGTTAGAGAAATGTTGGGACCTTCTCTTTCCTCTTTGATTGTGAGAACTTGGATGTTACTTGATCTCTCAGAGCTTCAGTCAGTCTAGAAAATGGGGGTGATTATTGCAATGAGTGTGAATAACTCTAATATTGAAAAAAAGGTTAAAAACCTAAATAATCACCACTGGGGTCATTCTGGGAATGAGATGATAGCTGGGGTTCCTGCAGCACTATAGATCATGTGTGCCATTCAGCATACATTTCTGTCCTTCTAGTGATGTCACTCAGATTTGTTGTGGGGATCTATCTTATCTAACCTGATTGAGTGTGGCCTGGGGTAGAACTATTCCTAGATTTCTGGGTAGGCAATGTGAGCTCTGGCCAATGAGAACATGTATTGCAACTCCCAGCCACAACGATTGGTTTGGAGAATGCATATGACCCCGACTGATCCAATCAGGGTGAATTCCAGGACTCCTGAGACAGACTGATAAAGCAATATCTTTTTTTTTCTCTTTCCTCTGGAGGTTTTGAGCTGATGGGTTGTAAACTAGGAGCAGTTGTCAGTCATTTAGATATGTTAGTGTAGTAGAGTCACTTTCAAGACAGAAAGTGAAGAAAAATCAAGTCTTCATGCTGACCTTTGAGCACCTGGATCAAGCCACACCTGCACTTCCATTATGCCAGCCAGTAATCTTTCCTTCAGGTTTACGTCAGTCTGAGTTGGGTTTCTAACCTGTGCAAAGTCTTGTGTCATTTAAGCATCTCATGTACAATAATTTTGGCATATGAAAAACCCCATATAGCTGAACTTTTCTGTATTGACTTTTCATGCATTTGACATATTTGATGAGGATGAGCCAAAGTTACCTTTTGATAAGACTCTCTCACATCCACTTGGGGAAAAGAATTATTTGTTATGAGGATCCAGATATCTGATCACTACCAGAGAAATAAATTCTCTTTTTCAAAGCAAAGACTTGATTTTAGACTAGCACGGCTGCTCTGCTGGCCTGGACACACACTGAGCACTTACTGTGTACCAAATACTCTGTACCAAAATTAACTTATTTCCAATACACAGGAGGAGGGAAAAAAAAAATCAATCAACCAAACCCCAAATTAATAGAACGTACAGTGCTGGCTTTTTCTTCCATTCTTTTCCCACTAGGCCATTGACTCTGCTTCTGGTTTATATTAGACTTTGGTATGAGATTATAGTTGATTTAGCATGAAATTTCCTGTGACAGGATAATTCATTGAGGTATTAATTTGTGTTTTGTCTTGCTGCAGGAAAAAAAAAATCAGAATGGATGGGAGTTATTTGTAAATTCTCTGGAATGAACACTGTTAAGAAAGGGGAAAGTGAAGGCATGCACTGTCGGGTAGGACTGGCACTCACCAAGCGCGCCCTCCGTCTCTGTCTTCTTCTGACTGGCGCAGCATCACGACAAATGAGAAGGACGTCCATCTGCAGCAGCATCATGCTCCGAAGGTCCATCAGAACATAGTCCACAGCCAACGGCCTTGTGTACCAAGCCTGGTGATGCACAGCAGGCAGCGGAATGGGTTGACGTTAGTTTCAGGGCTGCTGCATGGTGTACGAAATATGAACAAAATATACAGCAAATGCTTAAATAAAAAATTTTCGAAGAAAGAAACCTGGCCATCAAATGCCTTTGAAAATACTCCCCCTTTGTTTGACATTTTCTTTGTTTCTTTCTTTTTCTCAATTTAATAAAAATTTGTTTATTGAGGAAAAAAAAAACCCTATATGGACTATGGAAAAGGGACTAGGAAACATTTAAAAAATCTGGGGAAGCAGGTTGAACCGAATTGCTCAAGGGGTGCTTTTTTTTTGTGGCCAGCTCAGCCCACGCTGCAGGCAGGGCTGGAGCAGCATGTGGTGCCTGGGATAGAACAGCAGTTCCTGCACACTTGCCTAAGTTTGCTTAAGCAGGTGCTTTACACTGCTAAGTTATCTCACCAGCCCCTCAAGGGGTTCTTGAGGTTGCATTCTTTTTGTCCCTAAGATGTCATTTTCTCTTTGGTACCTGCTGTTAGCAGCTCCTCTTGGCCTCCTCAGGGTTCTCTCTTCCTCGTATAGCCAAAAAGACTTTCAGGATTCTTTTTGTGGAATTGTTTTGGGTTTTCTCTGTAGAGGATTGTGTCATCTACAAATAATGATAATTAGAGCTCTTTCCTACACATACTTCTTTTATTTTTTTTTTCCTCTTGCTTGAGTGCTTTGACTAATGTTTCCAGCACTGTGCTGAATAGTAGTAGTGATAGATATTTTTGCCTTGTTTCTGATTTTAGAGGGGACATTTTCAGTTTTTCTCCATTTACAATTATGTTGGCAGTAGGTTTGTCATAAATGGATTTTATCTGGTTGAGATAAGGTCTTTCAATGGCTATTTTCTTCAAATATTTTTGTTTTTTTTGCAACATGAGTAGGTATTGAATTTTGCCGAAGGCTTTTCCTTTGTCCATTGAGAGGACCATGTGACTTTTGTCCTTGCTTTTGTTTATATGCTGTATTAAATTTTATTGATCTGCATATGTCAAAACATTTCTACATGCATGGGATGAATCCTAGATGGCCATGATGCATGAGGTTTTGTTGAATTGTTGCATCCTGCTTGACAGTGTCTTCTTGAGGATTTCTGCATCAATGTTCATTAAAAAGATTGGCCCATAATTCTCTTTTATGGTTGGGTCTTTTCTGGTTTTGGGATCAGGGTAATGCTAACTCCTAGAGATAATACCGGAAATACTCCCTCCTTTTCAATGTCATTAAAGAGTTTGAGGGATATTAGCGTCAGAGCTTTCTGATGTTCTTATAGAATTTGGGAGTGAATTCGTTAAGAACCCGGCTTTTCTTGCTTGAGGTTTTTTTCTCTACTGCTTCTTCAGTAATTTCCTGATATTGGACTTCTTTGGGTCTTTATATCCTCTTGGTCCAGCTTTGATAATTTATATGTATCTAGGAATCTATTCATTTCCCCTGAATTCTCTATTTTATGGGCTCTTAAAGTAGTTACTAATAATCTTGTGGATTTCAGCAGAGTCTGTCATGGTTTTACCTTTTTCCTTTCTAATTGGATGCATTTGGGTCTTTTCTTCCCTTTTTTTGTAAAATTTGCTATGGGTTTTTCTATTTTGTTTATTCTTTCAGAGCACCAGCTCTTTGATTAATTGAATCTTTGTTTTTGTTGTTGTTGTTGTTTCAATTTCATTAATTTCTCGTAGGGTCTTTATAATTTCCTTCCTTGTACTAGCTTTGAATTTGGATTATTCTGGTTTTCTAGGGCCCTGAAGTGTATCATTAGATTATTCATTTGGACTCACTCTGGTTTTCTGATGTAGGCATTTAAAGCTATCTACTTCTCCCTTAGGACTGCTTTTATTGTGTCCCATAAGCTCCATACATCATACTGGCATTCTTTTTTGGTTCTAGGATCTGTCTGATCCCTTCCTTAATTTCTTCTGTGACTCAGTGATTATTCAGGAGGATATTAGTTGATTTCCATGTGTTTACATAATTTCTGTGGTATCATTTTCTCTTTCTTTCTTTCGGAACCGGGGATTGAACTCAGGCCTTTGTGCTTGCCAGGGAAGTGTTTATTCTACTGAGCCATCTCCTGGTCTGTGGTATCATTTTCCATTGATTTCCAGTTTCACTGCGCAATGATGGTACAATTTTATTTCTTTTGCCTTTACTTAAGCTTGTGTTATGGGTTACCACATAGTCTATTTGGGAGAAAGTCTGACATGCTGCTGAGAAGAACATATATCATGTGATTGTTGGGTGAATTACTCTGTTGCTATCTATCAAGTCCATTTTTCAAAGATTTGGTTCAACTTTGATGTTTCTTTACTGATTAGTTTAGTGGATCTATTTTTGACAGTGGATTATTGAAGTCCCCCATTTCAGTTGTATTGCTGTTACTTGAATTTTTATGTCCCTTAGTACTTGTTTTACAAAAATGAGAATATTGGTGTTTGCTGCACATAATTGTTATCTCTTCCAGTTGAATTGTTCCCTTAACCAATGCATAATGACTGTTCTTGCTTCTTTTGATCAGCTGTAGCTCGAAATCCACTTTGTTAGAAATTAAGATAGCTTCTCTTACTTTTTTAAATTCTGAGTTTCTGTTGCATGGAGTATTGTTTTCCAGCCTTTGAGTTTTAAATTGTGTATTTCTTTTTTAGATCAAATGTGTTTCTGCATTTGCTCTTAGCCAAAAGGCTGAGAGGTGATCAAATGTGTTTCTTGTATACTATGTATCACTGGGTTTTATTTCTTGATTCATTCTGGTAGGCTGTGTCTTTTGACTGAGGAACTGAGACTATTCACACTGAGAAACACACTGACTTATTCCTGCCATCCGGTTGTTTTTCTCTTGCTGATTTCCTTCTCTACTTTCTGCTTACCTGCTCACCCTGTCTGGTGTTTGTGTACTCATCCTATTACATATTTTTGGCATTGTTGGCTTCATCGTTTCTTTATAGAATGTCCTTGAGAATTTTTTTATGATGTTGGTTTGGTGGTCATAAATTGTGTGAGGTACTTTTTGTCATGAAAATACCTTATTTCTGAATTGATTTTGAAAGAAAATTTTGCAGAATGTGCCAATCTGTGCTGAAAGTTGTTATCTTTTAAGGCTTGAAACATTTCATTGCAAGGTTTCCTGGTCTTTAGGATTTGGATTGAGAAGTCTGTCGTGTTTCTAATGGGTTTACCTTTTTAAGTGATTCGTTCCTTTTCTCTAACAGCTTTTGAGATTGTGTTCCTGTGGTGAACTTCCGGGATTTTGACTATAATATAATGTGGCTATTTTTGATTGTGGCTATTTGAGGTTTTGTGTGCATCACTTATTTGTATGTTCAATTCTTCAACAGCATTTGCAAAGTTTTCTGCTATTAGTTCTGTAAACAGGTTTTGTTTTAATGCCCTTTGTGTTGTCTTCTGCTTCTTGACTTCTTCCATGGACTCTTCACCTAAGTCTGCTTAGTAACTCTGAGTTACTGCGTTTTGAAAACATCTCTCTCTTCTAATCTTGATATTCTTTTCTCATGTAGCTTTTCCATACTAGCTACCCTGTCTATTCACTGTAAGTGACCAAAGACCTAGGCACAAAAGACAAAAGAAACATGAGAAGACAAGGTGATAAAGTGCTTCCCAAAACTCCCAACTTTCCTGAAGTGCACTGGGGAAGAGGAAAGCAAAAGCCATGTAGTTGAATGTATATTGAGTATACATTCTGCAAAACTTCCTTTCAAACTCTATTTGAAAATAAGGTATTTTCATGACAGAGTACCTCACACAATTTATGGCCACCAAACTAACCTTATAAAAAAAAACTCAAAGATATTCTATAAAGAAATGATGAAGCCAACAATACCCATGTTTTCTTCTGTCACCCATATATTTACACTATCATTTTTTTTAAAATTTTTTTTTATTTTAACATTTAGTGTGTGTGTGTGTGTGTGTGTGTGTGTGTGTGTGTATGTGTGTATATGTGTGGCCAGCTCAGCCCACCAGGGGGCGCGGCTGGCCGGCATGTGGTGCTGGAGGATTGAACCGCGGTCCCTGTGCTTTGCCAAGCTTGTTCCAAGTAGGTGCTTTAGACCACTGAGCCATCTCTCCAGCCCCTACACTATCATTTTTAATCCCCTATATTTCTGTTACGAATATTTGCCTTGGCTCTAGTTCTTTAATAAATTGGCCATTTATGTTTTGTGTCATTTTGCTTAGCTCAGTTAGCTTTTTATTAGTGTGTTCTGCGAGCTCCCCGATCCTTTTGTTTATTACCTCTATTATCTGATTATTATATTTTCTGCAAGCCCGACACGACCTCATTGGTCTGTTTTTTAATTTCCTCTGTTATGTATTTGAATAGTTCAGCTGTGTGGCTTTTGCTTTCCTCTTCCTCCATGCTGTATGGATTGGCTCTGGGGGACTTAGGAGTTTTGGGAGGCATTTTGTCACCTTGTCTTCTCATGTTTCTTTTGTCTTTTGTGCCTAGGTGTTTGGTCACTTATAGTGAAAAGACTGTAGCTGGTATGGAGATCTCGTCAGTTAGTCTGCTCTTCAGTGATGCCCTCAGGGATTGTCTAACTATAGTCCTTCGCTTCTGTCCCAACATCTCATCACCTCTGTTAATATGGGGAGGGGGATGTAGTGGACTTGGCACAGTGCCCAGTTTTCAATGAACAGTAATGTCACAAAGATAATCTGGGTATTAGCATAGAGAAAACCTATTCATAGCAAAAGCTATACAACCCTGGCTACATCAATAAATTAAATCTGCAAATCTATAATGTCATTCAAGACAAAGTAGACAGCATAAGATAACACAAGAACTGGTAAGATAATACTCTTAGCCTTAGCGAAAAAAATCTGCAATTAGTATAAACCCAAATATTGACATATATGAAATATGTACTGTATCTACACTAATGATAGAAAATCATTCAACAGGGGCCAGGGAGATAGTTCAGTGGAATAAGCACTTGCCTGGCAAGCACAAGGTCCTGAGTTCAACCCCTGGTACTGAAAAAAAATTTTCAACAGTAATAACATAGAATAACAGATTAATAAAGCATAATAGTTATACTGTGAAAGTCATAGGAGGTTGGGAATGGGAGAATGTAGAAAGAAAAATTAAAAAGTTAAGCCATGGGAGATGAGGAGGAAGAGAGAAAAATGAGACAAAGGACCCTATTATGGAATGGACAGACATTTACAGTTGTAGGTAGAAATAATAGAAAAAATGAGAAATGGAAGATAAAAACAAAAAGTGGAAAAAACATATAGGGAATAAACAGAAAAAAATGAAAAGGAACGAAGAAAAAAGAAAAGGAATAACCAAAAAATAACAGAGACAAAGAAAAAATATCAAAACCAGAAAAAATTCTTTTCTGTCATTTTGAATGTGTGATTTCCTTCTAGGATCTGTGGCTTTTTTCCCCCATAATTTTATTGATAAACAAATAGCAATGAGACAGTTTCAAATCAAATTGGTAGGACAGTTTCAATAATTGACACATTGCATACATTCTCCCTAGTGATTAATTGCTGTACAAGATGTGGACATGATATCCTATTTACAAACACCATTAGAACAAATCGCTCTATTCATTAAGAGAATGTAACGATATATCTATCCTAACCACTTTGAATACACAGATACAAAATGGACATTCATGTGTATCCCCTTTTTTGTTCAGTTCCATTATTTGAATATTATAGGTGTGTAAACTCAGCAAAATATTCTAAAAGAGTCCAGTAACCCATAATAGTATTGGGTCTTCTGCTTCACTGGCAATGTCAGAAATTGTTGACCTGAGTCCCCTATAGTTCAACATAACAGCATGGCTTTACTTCTTATATTTCGTTTTTATACTTTTCTGCTGGATGGTTAAGACCAAGGTAAAGCAGGACCTATGCAACAAGAGTTGTAGCTTTTGGGTCTGATAAGGTCAGTGAAATCCCCTCAGGATTTATCCTGAGATCCTGTACCTCAGATTGTAGAACCTTTGTCAGTGTCAGCCATGTGGATGAGTCACGGCCATTGCTTGGCCAATGTGCTCTCTGTGAAAGCCTGAGAGAATGTTTTCTCTCCAAGTGACTCTCCTTAGGCACACTCTACATCATCGATCACTTTCCCCTTTGGCCCCATAATCTCCTTGATCAGAAAATTTGGGACACTACTGAGTTACATGACATTACAGTACAGGTTCTCATATGTCCTGAGTCTTAATTGACCTTAGAAGACTAGGGCCAAAATGTTGGCTTTCCTTGCAGCCCTCCTTTCTCTCTAATTTTGGTCTGCAAACTTAGGTTGTTAACCATCCAGAAGACAAGCTTATTGTTATTACCATACAACTTAGGCTGTTAAGCTTAACCTCACTATCTGTCTGCATATCAAACATTTTAGGCATCATATGGAACAGGTATTTTTCATTGAGTATTGATATGTTGAACTTTAAGTCCCTACGGATCTGCAGTTTTGAAGTGCAGCAAATCTTGGTTTTCTCCATCTGGTCCTAGGGCGTGTGGGTCTGTGAGGTGGCGCCCTCATCCCAGGAACCCTCCTGCTTCCCCCAGCTGCGACAATTGTCCCTGTCTATTGCTTTGGGTCGGGAAGGCAATCAGACCTGCCTTCTGTGCCAAATGTCGAGAGGGCAAGTACTTCACGTTGGCGGGTCCACTTAGACACGGCTGTTTCTGAGCACCGTTCAAGCCAGGCCTGGCTTCTTAACACAGGGGTAGGTTAAACTTCTCCCATGTCTCTTTCTAGCCCTCTTCCTGTCTGCAGCTGTGTCTTGCGTTACTGAGACACGGTCGGAGGGTCACACTGGGAGTCCTGAGGTGAAGTTTTATTTTAGTTGTTCTGAGTCCTAGATTTAAACGGTGTATGATCAAGCACTCCTGCGAAATGGTCCCCGGTGCTGTTTTTCTATTCCACAAAGGCGGTAGGTTCTGCTGCTGTTTGTCCCTGGGTCTCCCAGCCTCGGGCACTTACCTTGCTCCTGGGGACAAAGCTTTCTTCCCCACGAGCCTTGAGGCCTGGAGACAGAGACTAACATGTGTTTTTTCGCTTCTCTGCGTGGTGCATCATCTTTCCAAGTCCTCTGTAGATTCTGATTTTTCCTGCCAATTCCTTTAAGACGTCTTTTTTTTTTTTTCTTGCTTTTGTTTAACAAATTGTTATTTATCATTGCCTAGATTCCGGATTTCAGGAGGGCTACTTTTGCTTCCTGCCTCGCTGCTATTTTCTTTCTCCTCTCTTGCCACTTTCCGAAGCATTTGTGGAAGTCTTCTTTCGTCTTTAGGAGACGTTATAGAAAACGCGGCGAGCGCTCCTGCTGAGCATCGTCCGACAGGCAGGCGGCTCACAAAACGCGACGGCGCGTCCTCACCCACCTTATTCATTGACTCAGGCCCTAGGAGACGTGTCGCTCTTCCCCAAAGTCAAAATGACCGTGAAAGGTCAGTCTTTTGAATCGATTCAGGACATCGAGGCAGCCACGATACCGCAATTAAAGGTAGAAAATAAGACTTCCCGAAGTGCTTCAGAAAAAGGCAGGAGTGGTGGGATAAGTGTGTTCCAAGTGAAGGGGAATGTTTTGAGAACGATTAACGTCAATGTATCTTTCATGTAATACACATTTTTAAAGTTTAACACTCACCCTGTTGTTTTGTATTTTAGGGAAGGGTCTACAGGGTGTTCAGGGTCCCACTACTAGGTCGGACTCGTAGTGATTCTCCTGTTTAGAGCCTCCCAAGAGCAGGGATTACAGGCGTGCGCCACCGTGCCCAGTCTTAATTGCCGTTTTAGCACACCATGGGGGCGGTGCCGGCCCGGCAGGCCAGAGGATAGAACCCCTACCCCCCTGAGCCTGCTTGAAGGCGCCTTAATCCGCGGAGCTATTTGGCCGGCCCCCTTCACCCAGTGTTTTGAGTGCTCTCCTTCTCATGGTTTTGATCACATACTTTATTGAGGCTTGCACTCCACTGCCTCATTACAGGGCATCACCGTCTAGAGACCCGCGATGTGCAGCCAGATGATGCTGACATGCAGGTGCCCTTCTAAGGAGGCGTCTGCCATCTCAGTGAGCTTGGGTCAGTCATTCTCTTCCCCCCACCCCTGCCTCCCCTCAGCTCGCAATCCTTTGCTGGTGGCTCAGAGGGGGAGAAAGGAAGACTAGTGATTCTGAGACATGGAGAAAAAGGTATGAGGGAAGACTGAGGTTCCTTGGTACCAGAAGGGCAGGAGCTGTGCAGGTGCCTTGGCCCTGTTCATCACACAGGGTCCTGGCGTGATGGCTCAGCCTCCTATGGGTGCTTGGGGACAGGGAGGTGTGGAATGGCCAGGGGATACAGAAAGAAGCTTGACACTGAACACTGGGAACCTAAGGCCCCCAAGGACCCCTTTAGCTAAACTCAGGATTCTGCAGGAGTTGAAGGGTGACGCACAAGTGAGGTCCTGGGAGGTGGAAGGCCGGACTCCTCCCCCCCTTTTTTCCCAGCCTGATGCTAAACCTCTCACTGTGACTGTAAATGTCACTTTACAGAAGCGGAAGGACCTGTCCCCCCCCAACATGCTGCACTTCTTGCTAGCTCCATCAGATGGGGGCTCAGAGTTGATTTAAAAATGAGCATCACATGTATTACAAATTCCATTTTGCAGACTGCGTCTGTTAAGTATAGCTATCATTTATTGAATCTTTACTAACACCAGTCACTGGGCTGAATATTTCCACTTAGTGTTGCCTTTTACCCTTCATGGCAACCCCACAATATTAGTCATTAGGATATTTTATAGGGGGAGAAACTGAGACTTAGAAAACCTGTATTGCTGGTGGCCCCCAGATTCTGACCCTTACCCCCTTGAATTTTACCACTTCAGTTTCCATGGGGACTTCCAACCCTGCTTCTGCTTCCTTGGACTAGTGGGGCCCCCATACACTACAACCCAGAAGTGCCAGGGAGCTAATATGCCTGCAGTAGCACCCCAATAATGACAGCACTAATACCCCAGCTCTTTCGTGCTCTGGTGAGTTACCACAGAGACAGTGACCAACATTGGTTGTGGAGCAGCAGCTGGCCCAGTTGCCCAGGTGACAATTCTTTTACACCCACCCTGTGTTGGTTCCCACTCTCTGCTGGTGCCTCTTGGGGTTGCCATCTACATCAACTACTTTCCCTGGAAGCCTTGTCTTCTAGTATGTTTCTGAGGGCTACCTCTTAAGGCTCTTGCCTAGGTGACGTGGCAAATTGCATGGCTGGACCATGAAGCCTGTCTGGCCCATCCTGAGCCTGTGCATTTAGCCACCACACTAAGAATTTTTCTTTTAAACTTGACAAACCAGCATGTTGAGTGCATGCAGGGATACCAGAATGTACAAGCCCACTGCCATGAGACAAACTTAGGGGGGAACTATAAACTGTGCAGCCCCCAGATCTTCTTTACAATGGAATGGATGGGAGAGCGGCTTCCATGGGAACAATCCCAGAAGCCAGGGTGAGAGAGGGCCGCATCACTCTGAGCAAAGGCCTGTGTGCTGTGTTGAGCTTAATTAACATGCTGTCCGAGTACATCTCCTCCCAGCTGGCCATCTCTCAACTGGGCGATAAAGTAATTTAACTAGGGCTGTCTTCCTGGCGAGAGCTCCTGGAGGTTGCTCCTCATTTATCACTGAGGAAGAACTGGGATCTGCAGCCCCTGGCCTGCCAGCAGCATCCGGGCTGCATGTCATTGATCATTGAGTGGGGAAGCTCCGTGATAGTAATAGAGGCAGGGACTGTACACTCCAGCAGCCATGAAAGCTCATCTCTAGCCAGTCCAGGCTGATGAGAATTCACAGGCATGGTGTTCACTCTTTGGGAGTGAGGTACGGCATGTTGGGCCCTGGGAGGCTTCTTTCACCTGCAGATGCCTGCTCGGCTAGTTTGTCGTGGTGTCTACCAACAGAAAAGAAACACAACAAAAGAAGTATGTTTTTCAACATCACTGCAGTGGAAACACATTTTCTTATGTGCAGGGGTCTGCAACCTTGTTCTCTAAAGGCTTTTTAAAATTTTTATAATTTTATTGAGAAACAAATAGCAATGAGACAGTTTCAAAACCGATTAGTAGGACAGTTTCAATAACTAATACATTGCATAACGTTGTTTTCTTAGTGCTTATACATAGTACAAGATGCAGACATGATATCCTATTTACAGACACTACTAGAACAACTCTTTCTGTTCATTGAACTAAGAGAAAGTAGCTGTATATCTATCCTAACTATTTTGAATATACAGATACAAAATGGTCCTTCATTTGTATCCCCTTTTTTATTTAGTTTGGTCAAAGAAGGGTACTCCATTGTCATTTAAATATTGTAAGTGTGTGAATTCAGCAAAATATTCCAATATAGTCCAGCAGTCTATAATAGTACTGGGTTTTCTGTAGAACTTGCAATGTCAGAAGTTGTTGATTTGAGCCTTTTACAGCTCAGCCTATTAATATGGCTTTACTTTTTGTACTTCGTTTTTATACTTTTCTGTTGGCTGGTTAAAACCAAGATAAAGCAAGACCTATATAATAAAAAATGTAACTGTTGTATTTGACAAGGTCAGTCAAATCCCCTCAGGATTTATCCTGAAACCCTGTATCACAGTTTGTAGATCCTTTGTCAGTGTCAGCCATGTGGATGAGTCACGGCCATTGCTTGACCAATTTGCTCTCTGTGAAAACCTGAAAGAATGCTTTCTCTCCAGGTGACTCTCCTTAGGCACACTCTACATCATCGATCACTTTTCTTTGTGACCCCATAATCTCCTTGATCAGAAAATTTGGGATACAACTGAGTTACACGATGTTACAGTGCAGGTTCTCCTATGTTCTGAGTCTTCACTGGCCTTGAAAGGCTAGAACCAAAATGTTGGCTGTCCTTGCAGCCTTTCTTTTTCTCTAATTTTTGTTCTGCAAACCTAGGTTATTAACCCTCCATAAGAGAAGCTTATTATTATTACCCTACAACATAGGCAGTTGAACTTAACCTCACTATCTGGCTGAATATCAAACATCTTAGACATAACATGGAACAGGTATTTTCCATCAAGTATTGATATGTTAAACTTTAAGTCCATACAAAATATGAAGAAAATAAAATTAAAAAACTTAAAAATAGGAATAACAATTATATATTTTTACACAGAAATTTAGAAATCTAACCATATACAGCATTGTCGCAGGACAGTCCTATATATATTTTTTCTAAAGGCTTTGATGGTGAATACTTTCAGATTTCTAAGCTACGTAGGAGGGCTCTGTTGCAACAATTCAAGCCTGTCACAGTAGCCCTTCAGCTGCCCACAGGCCATCCACATGGGCCAGTGAGTGCGGCTGCATCCTGATAACACTTTAGTTACAAACGGGCAAAGGGTTGGGTTTGGCGGACCAGCTACCCCTGGCCCATGGGATCCAGTCTTTCTTTCCCTCTTACTGTGCCTGATTTTTCCCTCACTTCTCCCACATAGCCCCTGTTATCCTGGGATACTGACTCCACCCCCAGTCATCAAAGGTGGATTTTGGTTGGCTTAGGCCAATCAATACTTTCCGTCTCTTGGGAGATCACGATTGGCTCAAGGGTGAGCATGTGACCTCCATCGTCCAGTCACCGAGTCAACTTCAGGACTCTTTCTTGTAATATCAGGAGGAATCCCTTCTTATTTCTAGGTTGTGTGGGTTTCAAACATGAGGCCTGGCTCTTTTCTTTCCTGGGGAAAGTCTACCACTGTGAGGAAGTAATGATTAAGTGAATTAGCAGTGAAGAGTGAACCTTGAGATTTCTACTTCGACTTCTTTCCAGAAATACCCATTTGAGATAAGCTCCGAGAACTTTCAGCAGTAAGGATCTTTTTTTTTTGTGGATGGCTCTGCCCCCCCCCCCGGGGGGGGTGGGGCTGGCACAGCATGTGGTGGCAGGGATTGAATCCTGGTCCCTGCACTTGCCTAGACTTGCCTAAGCACACTCTTCAGACTGCCGAGCTATCTCTCCAGCCCGGCAGTAAGGATCTTAACAGACTTTCATGAGACTAAACAGCGTGGCTTACAGGTGTCATCTAATTTAATCATCACAACAGCCCTATGTGGAAGGTCTTCTCTTTTTAGTGAAGGTTGACACAAAGTCATAAAAAGGAGTAAGTGGCATATTTAAAGGCACAAAATAGACATTTTTCATGCATGACTACCTGGGAATCCTCCTCCACCCCCATATTCTGACAAGAGATTCCCCTTCCCTCAGTGCAGTGATTAGTGATTCTGGACAGCAAGCAGCATGTGAGAGAAGCCGAGCCAATCAGAATTCTTTCCTGGGATTTTTCTTTCTGGTGATGGAGAAAAAGAGTCCCTTCTTCTCCAGCTGTGCAGCCCCCTTACTGGAAATTTCTTTTCTACCCTGTCCACAAGATTACAGGGAAGGCAGCCATATTATGATGTGAGTCAGTCTTTGGTTAGAGTCGATTTGGTTTAATGGTGAAAACTTGACCTACTTCCCTCAAACCCCAGTCAGTCCTGGGTGGCTTCAAAATATATCCACAAGTTCTTTCAAAAGGTGAAGCTTACGTTCCCTTAGCTTGAAAGTGAAAGCTGGAACGGGGAGGTTTTTTCAGTTATTAAAATCACATTCCTCATTCACTTGTGTATTTTTCTTTTTGATTTTTTTGATTTTAAAGAGAAAAAAATAAAAGTGACATAGAATTTCAAAACAAGATGATAGGAAATTAACAATGGTTGTTTTATTTCGTACTGTTATCTTCAGAGTATTTGCTCATTACTAGATACAGGCATGCAAAATTGATCAAACAATATAACTGTTCCTTCCAATGAACTAATAAAAATTAATAATACAATTATCTTAGCTATCTTGTATCTATATCTATATCTATCTATCTGTCTATCTATCTTCCCCCCTTCTTTTCTGTTTCCCCCATCTTTTCAGTTTCTTTCTCTTTCACAATATCTATTGTACCTTTTGGATTTTATTTACTCTTTCAATTTCTTACACTAGTGAGACAATATAGTATGGTCTCTACTGAGCTGTCTCCCCAGCCCCGCGTATGGTCTCTAGTTGCATCTGTTTACCTATAAAAACCTTGATTTTGTCTTCCTTTACAGGTAAGTAATACTCCATTGTACACAAATACTGCATCCTTTTTATCCATTCCTCGGTTGATGGACATTTGGGTTTTTCAAAGGTTTATCTATGACAAGTTGCGCTGCTGTAAACATGGGTACCCAGACATATCCCTGTGGTAAGACGCTTAGTTCTCTTGGGAAATGCAGAGTCCAAGCCCTACTTTCCTTCTTTCCAGAGGGGTCACTCTTCACCAGTTTGAAGAGCACCCTGGTGGGTTTTCTTTCCTGTGCATTTGGACCCCTGAGTCTATACATATGTCTATATACAGCTTTGCATTTCTTTGCTTCTTGATAACACTTACTGCATTATGAATAGGTCTTGTGCACTCAAGGATATATAATTCAGTTTTGCAAGAAATCTTTATTATTGCAATTGAATGTTACCCATTCCCCTGTTTATAGATGTGTAACCATTTCCAGCTTTTTGGGGGTGCACAGTTATGCTGTGCATGCCCCTGTCTGGGCAGATTTGCTAACGTGTGTTTCTGTAGAAAAGGTGGATCCCAGGATTAAGTCAGGAGGGCAGAAGCTCATGCAGGTTTGGAAGTGAGATGGAGGCTGTGAGGTTTGTGGCTTTCCAGGTGGCTTGGAGTATCTTTGCCCTCTGTTTTGTCAGGACAGGAAAATTTGTTTTGGCTAATTTGATTGGCCAAATGAAGCTTTTTTGTTGTTTTAATCTAAATTTCCTTAATTTTTTCAACTTTCAAACAAGTTCTTCTTTTTGCCTGAATTCCCCCCACTCACCTATTCTGACCGTGTAAGAGAGGCACACGTTGACCAGTCAGCCTACCAGAGGCACAGCCCTGGACATCCAAGGGCATCACAGACCTGTCATTGCTCAATCATTCTTAAAATTTTTATTATTTAAAAATTTAAAAAAAACATTTATTTATTTATGTGGTACAGTGTCGCACTATGCAGCTTAGATTCGTAGTGATCCTCCTGTCTCAGCCTTCCCAGCACTGGGATTACAGGTGTGCATCCCCATACCTGGTTTTGGTGCTGGCCAGTGGTGTGCTGTGGCACAGGGAACCAGGGATTGAACCAGTGTCCCTGCACTTGCCAGGCAGGTGCTTAGACTGCCGAGCTATCTCTTCAGCCCTGTTATTGCTTGATCTTGGGTGACTGAATGCCACTTGTCCCTTTACGAATTGGGGATCGTCGACCACCCGGAAAAAGGGTAGTGTGGCTGGTTAGCATGCCAGTGTCATTTCCTTCCTTCTCCTGGGCTGAGCTGGCTACCAGAATTCCTCTCACGTTCCAGGCCTCAAGACGGGGCTCCCCAAGGGTGTAATTAGCACAACCTAATCCATAGGTGTAAGTGCTGCTCATGAGGATATTAGAAGATGGCTTTGATCAGCGTTAGGAGGCGGCAGTGCTCCGGGAATTTCCTTTATGAGATGTCCCTGGAGGAAATCAGCTGTCGGTGGGTTTGGCAGAAAGACTGGGTGAGAGCATTGAGAGGTGGCACGGCTCTGTGGGATGTCAAGGGCCTCTTGAGCCAGTGATGCTGCTGCAGTAAAGACCAAAACACGGATGCCGCAGTCGGGATGCGGGATGCATGTGAGTGGAGCCATTCTGCAACAAGGGCTGGGGTGATGTAAGGATGGAGATGCAGTGGAATTAATAATAAATGTAACACAAAATATGCAGTGTTGTTGAAAAACGTTTTTTAAGGGCCAGCGAGATAGCTCAGTGGACTAAGCGCCTGCTTTGGCAAGCGCAGGGACCAGGGTTCGATCCTTGGTCCAGCATGCCGCACCGGCCCCGCCCCTAGGTGCGCTGAGTTCTGGAGTGGTGGCGCACATCTGTAATCTCAGCTCTGGGGAGGCTGAAAACTGGAGAATCACTAGAGTCCAAGCTGTGTAGTGAGCCCCTGTACCAAATACATAAATGAAAAAGAAAAGAAAAAGGAAAAATATTTTTTGAATTTTTTGCCTAAGGATTTTTTAAAAATTTAATTTAATTTAATTTTATATTGGCCTGCTAAGCCCACCCTGAGGACGGGGCTGACGCTGCATGTGGTGCCATGTATCGAACTGCGGTCCCCTATGCCCGCCTAAGCTTGCCCAAGCAGGTGCTTTAGACCGCTGAGCTATCTTGCCGGTCCTTAAGGGTTTTATATGCCTGCTAAAATAATGTTATGATGTTTCCTCATCCAACTTATTCACTAGAGCTTCCCTAAAGTCAAAATGATCATGAAGCGTAAGTGTTTTGAATTGGTTTGCGACACCAAGGTGGCCACAACAGTGCTACCAGAGACTCGTGACCTAGGGCCTCCGGAAGTGCTTCTGAAAGTGGCAAGAAGAACGGATAAGGGCTCAACATGAGGAGGAGCCTCCGGGAGGGGGTGATGGCGGTGTGTCTTTACTGTAACCAATTTTTAGGATTTAAATACTCACCGTGTAGTTAGAGCACCGCTTGTAGCTGGCGGGAGCCGAGTTGGGACGGCAGTTCCTCCGGCCTTGCTGCCTCTTCATCACCCCAAACGCGCGGTCGCACGACCCCTGCAAACTCACATCGCTTCATTTCACACAGATGCCGAGTGAAAGAGCTTTATTGTTCTCATCTTGCAGAGAGGGAACCGAGTCTCAGGAGAGGTACGTGGTGGCACTGGGACTTGAATGCAGGCTTTCAGTGTCTTGCTAAGTTATTTTGGGTTCTCATCTAACAAAGGTCCTCAAGGCCTGTATTTTTCTTGTTGACTGTTTATCACAGCCTTGTAAACTGCACAGGTTGCTTCTCAGCTAGCATATTCTTGTACGGTAGACAGACGAAAACTTGGCAAAGAAATGAAACAACTATTATTTGTGTGTGTGTGTGTGTGTGTGTGTGTGTGTGTGTGTGTGTGTGTCTAAGAAGCAATACATGGCTACCGCTGGAAAATTACAAAACAGAAACAATACGGAAGTGACCTACATGGTGGTTGAGTTTGTGGGCTGAATTGGCTAAGCCACGTGTCCAGTGTTCTGGATGTCTTTCTGAGGTCGGCAGCCTGAACAGAACTAAAAGGTCAAGTTAGAGGAGATTCCTGCTTCCTGACCGCATCCACAGGCAACAGTCTCTCTTGCCTCAGACTAGAATGTACATCACCAGTCCTCCTGGGGGTCCAGCTTGCTGACTGCTGAGCTTGAGCCTTCTCAGCCTCTGTAACTGCATGAGCCAATTCCTCATAATAATCTCTCTCCCTCTCTCCTTTCATCTGTCTACACATGCACATGCACACTGTTGATTCTGACTAATATAGTCAAGGGGCCTACTCTTTAAGTATGAGATTTTTTTTATTCTTTGGCTTTATAATATTCCAGACCTTTTCTATGTATTCACATAACCACAGTACTTTTTCATCTAACAAGGCACAGTATAATAAATATATTTAAATAATTAACATTCTTTTCACTTTTCCAGAAATTCTTTAATCTATCTATCCACCTTTCTTTCTTTCTTTCTTTCTTTCTTTCTTTCTTTCTTTCTTTCTTTCTCTAACTCTTTCTTTCTCTTTCTTTCTTTCTTTCTTTCTTTCTTTCTTTCTTTCTTTCTTTCTTTCTTTCTTTCTTTCTTTCTTTCTGAGACAGGCTCTCACTGTGCAGTTTAGGTTAACATTGATGTAGCCCAGGCTGGCCTCAAGCTTGTGTCTCAGCCTCCCTAGTGCTGGGATTACAGGCCTGCACCATCGCACCTGGAAGATTTACCATGCTGGGTTCTCAGCACAAGGGAAGAGACGCTGCCTCAAGTCCTCAAGGTGTGGTGATGTCAAATCAATGGAAAATCATTGAAGGATTTAAAAACAGGCATGGGACACTGTCAGTGGTGTGGTGTAGGAAGGCCTGTTGGGCTTGAAAAGGTTAAGAGTGGAGGTGGGGTGACCAGCGAGGTTGTGGTCATAGCACTGTGAAAAAGAGGTGGTCTGGTGTGGAGTGCTGGAGATGGGAGGTGCAGATGGACCCCAATATCTAGCAGGCAGAGTGAGATGGGAACTTGAGAGGGGCTTAGATGACTCTGAGGAGAAGGGGTGGGATAGAGATGAGCTGGGAGTCCTGCTCAGCTCCAGCGCTTCGTGAAGCCTACAGAAAGAACATTGGGGGAGGGACATCAGGAACAGAGTGAAGATGGCTCTGTGGGGTTTAAGGTATCTTTGAAAAAACCAAATATATAAGTGCTATCACCAACTGATGATGATTTTTTTCTGCTGAGTGGGAACTTAAATAATTTCTAAAGGTGATTTTATGACCACAACCAGGAAGCCAACATGGCGATAGATAGGGCAGCAACTCATAACCCATGATGGAAACCCAACCCCAAATTTTGTTCAACTCTTGCAGGCATGCCCAAGACTTGTCAGACAAAGGAGGTTTGGATGGGGACAGAAAGGAATTCTGCACGCCACAATCCTTCAAAGATCCTGGAATAGTAATCACTCTGTTCAGTGCAGTTCAACTGAAACCCACATTTATTGAATACTGAATTATGCCTTCCTGGAAAAGACCCAGAAGGCATTAGCAGGTGGTCTGCAGGGGGGAGACATTGTGTTTGGAGGCAAAGACAAAAAGCAAATTAACCGGGACAAGTAATCAAAGCTAAATTAAACCCACATGCTAAGTACAGGGTCTACCGAGTGATTAAGATTAAATAGAAATATCTGTTTTCCTTTTCGCCATTCTCCAACCTTTTCCTAGTGTTGTTTTTTCCACCTAAAGGTAAAGAGCAGTCTTAACCACCTCCGTGAATGATGTGGACTTCTCTTGGAGTTTTCAATTTGGCTGTATTGATTTATAAGGTCTTTTCAATTACTGAATTCTTCTCAGTGGCAGCGTGTAGGGCCTGAGTACGTGAGGACCATGCTCTATTGATCCTAGGTACTCAGAAGGGAGCATTTGTGCGTCTGCTTTAGATTGATGGAGTTGCAAATAATGAAGCTTCCCACGCAACATTTATTAAATGAAAATCTAGAATTCATTAACACAGGAACTTGTCTCATATTAGAAAAGAAGGGAGAGGGTGCAAGCAAAAAAAAAAATAATAAAGGAATTACACTAGTTACCATGAACATAATATATGAAGCAATTTGAATTCGGGGGAGGCAATTTGGAATCTTATTAAATTTTCTTCTCTCCTTTTATTGGGAGAGCACGGTTGGGTAGCTTGTGGGGAACCATCTATCAAGACGCAGGTGTGTGGGAGGGGTGGGGGCTGGAGAAAGAGGCCAGTGCCCAGATTCTTGTGCAAGTTGAAATGGGACAATTAGCCAGGATTGAACATCTGGTGGGAACTCAATTAAAAGGAATGAGGAAGAATGAATGGCTGAATGAATGAATGGATGAGCGGAGGGACCGTTGAACCTTAGCTATGGATGTTGAGAGAGGCCTTTCTCGACTGCCTAACTGGTCCCCTCACTTTCTTCTCACTCTATATTTATTGAGAATTGGCCACGTACATGCTACTAGATTAAGCACTGTATTAGTTTCCTAGGGGTTGTCTTAACAAATTACCTCCAGCTGGGTGGCTTCCGACACCAGAGCTCTAGTCTCTCACAGTTCTGGAGGAAAGAAGTCCAAAATCAAGGTGCTATCTGGACCAGGTTCCCCAAGGGAGAGTCTTACCTGGACGCTCCCAGCTTCTGGGGGTCCAGGGGTTTGTTGGTTTGTTTCAGCATAGCTCCAGTTTTTGCCTCTGTGGTGTCTTTGCTGTGTGTCAAGTGTTTCTTAGGACACCAGTCACTGACTGTAGGGTTCACTCCAGCCCAATAAAAGCCTAGCTTAGCGTGGTAGCATTTTCAAAGACCCAATAAGGGGGACATTAGTTAACCCACAACAGGAGCTTTGGGGGAACACAGAGTTTGGTGTCCACCTTTGGGGGCTAACGGTGAAGAAGGGGAGATAAAGGCATATACTCCAGATAGCTTCCAGCTTAGGGTGCGTCTGGCTGATGACCAGCTTGACCCTCTTGATCCTTTCTGCAGCTTGAAGGAACAGAAAGGATGCTGCTGATGTTTACAGTGGAGGAGGCAGAGGTTCCAGAGGTGAAGTCACAAGGTAGCAAGTGCACAACCTGATTCCTTTTATATGCATATTGGGGGCTAGGGAGATGGCTCAGTAGAATAAGCGCTTGTAGGGAAGTTGGAAAATGGAGAGAAGCGTCAAAGAAAGAAAGAAAGAAAAATAACAGCATCTAACTCCACAAAGGCAAGCACTTAAATTGTGGTGTGCAGTCCTTCTTGAGCTGCAGTGGATTTTTTTTTAATCTGCGAGGGCCCCTGTCCCTAGCTCAGTAATGGGCCAAGCTCCCATCCGTCTGTCCTGCATGGCTCCAGGAAGCCACGCTTGGCCATTCTCACAAAGAGCTGGCTTAGGCAAACAGGCCATCGGCCCCTTTCCTGGAGGCTGGGAATAGAGACCAGGAGTTTCCAGCCTTCGTCTTGCTGATACCTGAGATTCCGGAGCAGTCCACACTGGAATGCACGGCAGCCACAGGGGCTGAGGAGAGCCTTCGGCAGTTGGCAGTCGGGGAGGAGGAGGAGATCAGCTGCGAGCCAATTTCCAAGATGATCCTTGCAATCCAGCCCCGTCTTACCCCTGAGTTCTCTGCAGCGCTCCCAGACAAATCTCCCTTTTTCCAAGTCAACTACAGATGCTCCTTGACCTCTTGCTGCTGCCTTATGGTGCCCCCACCCTGCAGGAAACCCACTGCAGGTTGAAACTATCATAAGTCAAAAGTGCATCTGATATGCCTCACCGATTGCATGTCCCAGCTGAGCAGCACAGTGTCCTGTAGAGGAGCCACGGCTATCCCTTGGGACCTCGAGGCTGATTGGGAACGGTGGTTTCCTGCTGCTGCTCTACATCATGAGAGAGGATTGGATTACATGTTGTTAGCCCAGGGAAAGACCCAAATTCAAAATGCAAAACTGAAACAGGGCTCCTCCCGAAGGAGGATTTCCATCCTGTCACTTTTGCTGAATTGTAAAGTTGAAAAAAATCATCAGATGAGTAGTTGTTATACCTCAGAGGTGGTCTGTAGTTTGAAAGGATTTCTGCTATTTGCTGTCAAGAGTCCTAAAGCAAGGGTCTGGGAAGAAAAAGAAGTAGTGCAAAGCCACAAAGACATTTATTTGTTTACCAAGATGCCTAGCGAAAGGTAGTTCTGGAAGGTGGCTTAAGACAGCTCAGTGTCACCAAAGGGATGGGTACTTACTGTCTTTTCTTTGTCATGTATTTCCTGATGTGTAGGCGACGACTTCTCTCATGGTAACGAAGTGGCTGCTGCAGCTCCAAGTATCACATCCTCATAGATAGTGTTCAAGGAAAGGACAGCCAGCCAGAGCAGGAATATGTGTACCTGTGGTTTTTTTGGAGGAAGTGGGAAATTTTTTTCCTAAAAATTCTCTGAGAAGCTTTTCCTCATGTCTCATTGGTCAGGTCTGGGTTATTTGCCCTATTTCTAGACCAGAGGGGAGTCCAGTGAATTATGTTTGGGTTTAGACAAGTTTATTTTATTTATTTATTTATTTGTGGAACTGGGGATTGAACTCAGGCCCTTGCACTTTCCAGGCAAGCATTTATTCTACTGAGCTATCTTCCTGGCCCCTAGACAAGTCTTAATTCATTCCCCAGAGCCAAACACGCTTATTCAATAGAGCAAAATCAGGGCCCTAGAATAAGGGAGGAGGAGGGTAGATGCTACTTGGGGGGGGGACCCCAGCTATTCCAAGAGCCCTAACTAATATATTTTCTATCATGTTTTCCATCCAGGAATACTCACTTAAAATGCCGTGGCTGCCTTTCTATCCTGATAACCCACAAAGCGCACAATCCCTCCCACTGTCCTACAGAATACCCCTTCTCTGCACAAGTGCTACACTCCGTGATTTCTGCTCTCTGACACCCCCACTTTCTCTTCTGTTGCCCTGGCAACAATGCATTCTCTGACCAGGTTGTCAAGGACAATTGTGTCTTAGTGTTCCTTTCCCATCTCTTTGTTAGAGACCATTTATTCCCCTGCCTCAGGTGAGACTTGGTTTCCTAAAGAGGATGGTGAGTGTCCTCTCTCGGCATCATCCTGCCCATCCTTCCCTGGGGCCCCTGGAGAGTGCACACTCAACACCAAGAGTATGAGTGGGTGACTCACGCGGTCCAAGGTGAGAGGTTGCCGAAATGTGAAGGTGGAGCCAGGCCCTCTCCTGATGCGGGGGACTGGCGAGGGGGCCTGCACCTGGAATCCTTCCCCTTGGTGCCCTCAGTCAGCTCCTACACTAGCAGTGTCTTCTGCACCTCCAGTTGGCACCAGCTGCAGGAATGGAGGGTAGAGGCAAAGTGGCATCGTGGTTCAGCACCTGGGCTTTGGACTTGGGCCGGACTGGGTCTGAATCCTGGCTCTGCAACACAGAAGCAAGACACTTAAACATCATGGCTCTCGCGACTCTTGCTTGCAGGATAGGGGTAATAATACCCATACCTGTACCTCTCCAGGGTGTCCATGAATTGCAGACAGTGTGGTTAGAGAGCCCAGTATGGAGGAGACGCTGGCACGACAGCTGCTGCAGGTGCTGTGGTGGGATACTCTCAGGGACTGGTTCCTCTCCTTGGCCCCAGTACTATAGGGAGGAGGGAGTACAATGATGCTCATCACTGTGTTCATCTGCAGCAAGGCAAAGTAGTTAAATGAGATGTTTGTGGGACACCCAGTATCCATAGGGACTTGGGTCGCTTCAATGGTGGTCATCAGTGGCTCTACCGCTGCTATTAATCTGATGTGTACTTATGCATATAACAATTGTGAGTGTAGCGCCTCCTGGGGGCCAAGTCCTATATGTGGTTCTGGGGCCTTGGCAGTGCCCTGGAGAGGCCAGGCATGAACCCTACCACCTGGCGGCCGGCGCACTCACCTTCAGGGTGGATGTCTGTGTGCCCTTCTTATTAGCACTCTGCCTGTGGCACTCCTGGGAACCACAGAGCCGGGAAGGCAGCAGAGATGGAGGGTGAATGATTAAGAACAGTGATTCCGTCAGGAAGAAGCGAAAACCAGAAAATGCAGAGAGATGTTGTGATCCTGCTATCTGAGGCTGCAAGAAGCAGGCGCCGCCCAGGGCATCTCTGGGAAGCCCCAAGAGTTGTTCAAATGCATCTAACTCAGTGGCAAATAAGGCCAGATCTGTTGTTGTGAGAATCAGGCTCCTTTGGGCTGGGAAACATGAGCTGTATTCAGAGATACTGGGAGCAAAGACTCATCAGAGTCTCCCTGCCTATGGACTTGAGTAAGCAGGTGGGCCAGGCTGGAAGGATGTTTGGAACATTTGGGAAGGGGAGCATTGGCCTCTGTTTATGGGTGATGTCAGCTAGGAGGGGACAAGCAAGGGCTCTGAGCCAGAATATGTGAGTGTGTCTCCATACTCTTTCCCTTGCCAGTGGCTCAACCTCAGGAATACCACTGTGCCTCTCTGAGCCTCAGTTTACTGATCCATACAATGGGCATGAAAGTTGTGCCTACCTTGGGGTGCTACCACTAGGATGAAATGTAATGTTAGTTTTCCCAGCTGTTCTGCACTGCAAGTTCACAAGATGATGTGGGTCTCTGTGCCCATTTGAAAGATGGAGAAACAGATTTAGATAATCCCTCAAGGGCAGATGCTAGGTCCAAGGCCATCCATCTGGTAGGGTGAAAGCAGGGAGTCCCACCGGGGTTGGTCTGACTCTGAGGTGAGCGTGTGCCCAGGGGCCTTGAATGACTCAGACAGTCACCAGGTGAGTGGAGATGCTGCTGGAGCAGGATTAAGACGCTATCTGCATTCTTTTAGATCTTTGCCCCACTGCAGGCTCCCTCTCAGGTTAAGCTTCTCCAGGCTTCTATTCCCAGAGTTCCTCGTAAGCCCTCGGAAGGGTAGAAAGCAGGAGCCTGGATGGCTGTGGCGGGCTGTTCAGCTGCTCCTTTGGTTGCTGCTGTGGTTGAGTGGCTTGAATTTCCAGCCAGAGCCAAACCACACCAGACCTTCCTCAGCAGCAAGCCACGTGAGGCTGCACGTGACAGCCACGAGGAGGCTAACGATTTGTCAGTGACTTCCAATTACCAGCTTGTTGCCAGAACATGCCAGCCTGGGGAGGCCATGTCAAGATGGTGCCATATCTGGGCCAGGGAAGGTTGGGAGGTGGGCAAGGGCCAGTCCCCACAACTGTCCCAGGGGTCCTCCTATCTTTGTCACCTGACTCAAAGGCAGCACAAGAAGTGAATGGCAGAAACAGCCAAGATGCCTTTGATGTCCATGGGGTTGTGGACCACGCAGTCCTGGGACAGAATTACTACCTATGCGTGCGAAGCAGACAGGGTCAGAGTGAGGGACAGGGCTCTGGAGGCAGAACTGGGTTGGTGTGACCTTGCGTCTTATTTA
>NW_004524655.1:8060803-8062149 GCF_000260255.1 Octodon degus
TTCTGATTCTCACTTTCCCTTTTTGTACAAGACTGTATGTCTTGGTTCTTTTGCAGTTTCCTTGAGTCTTGCATAAGATAATAGCTGTGAGCTGAGCCTTCTTTTTAAAAATTTGTTTTACAGCTTTCTTGACATGTAATGAGATTGCCAGTGTTTAAAGCTTAAGATTTCGTGAATTCTGACTCACGCGCATGAAAGCATGACCACAACTGAGAAAAAACTTGGCCTTTTTTTTTCTATCTGTCCTGCCTCTTCCCACCTCTTCACTGATTTGTTTTTCGCCCTTGTTTTCACTTTTAAGAATTTTGTGTAAATGGGAGACTGCACTTTGTGCTGGTTCAATTGCTGTCTTAGATGGAGTGTAATTACACTGAGGTTCACCCGTGCTGTTGTGCAAAACATCAGTGCCTCTTCTGACTCCTCCATGGGTTTTATTTTTGTGAGGTCCAGATGAGGTGATAGTGTGCAAAATAATTTTTAAATAATTAACCACACAGACCTTAAGGGAGATGACCCTTAAGTTGTATTCTGCCTCTACCCTCTGTCTACGCTTCCCATTTCTTTGCTGAGACCTCTCCCCACCTTGTGAGCCGTGAGTGTTGGAGCTGGTGCTTGGAGCTTTCTCCTGCTCTGCCAAATTACTTGTGTGGACGACAGCTGCTTCCCCGGAAACCAGAATGATTCCGGGAGTAGATGCCATATTCTTTGCTTGTACTTGGTGCCTCTTTGCTAGACTATTTGTTGAGTTCCTTGAAGGACTAGGCTGGAGCTAGACTCTAGCAGAAGCTATATCCTGGTTTCCATCTACTCTCTTCTGCTCTGTCTTTTCTTCCTTCTGTGAATGTTCATATGAATAACACACACACACACACACACACACACACACACATACATACACACACACCCTACATACACTCTCTTAATTTTCAGGTTTTGGTTTGTATTAGTTTTCTATCACTGCTATGACAAATTACCATGAGTTCATAAATTCTGTGGTTTAAACAATGTGAACTTCTACTTGTGGAAGTCAGAAGTTGGATGTGGGTGACAATGAGCTAAGAATCAAGGTGGCAGCCAGGATGCTCCTTTGTAGATTGGATTAATTTGTTCCTCTTCATTTTCCTCCTTAAGGCTGTTCATCCTTATCTGATCCTCTTCCCCACCCCAAGTCAGCAACCTGTCTCATCCCTGGCCTTTCTTTCATAGTTGTGTCTTTTTCTAACTACAGCCATGAAAGATTGGGCACTTGAAAGACTGATGTAGCCCCACCTGGGTGACAGTGACATCCCCTCTTGGGATGTTTAGCTTTTGCCATGCATGGGAAGCCTCCTTGGCCATAGGAAACA
>NW_004524655.1:8063374-8108633 GCF_000260255.1 Octodon degus
AAGGTTTCTCTCACTGAGAACCCCATTATTCTACCTTCAGGACTCCTTAATTGAATAGGCCTTGTTCACCAACCCTACTGCATAAAATAAGAACTAACCAGTTACCCAAACTTTAATAAGTTAAAGACACAGTCAAGAGTCACATTTGGGTATAATCAGAAGAATATATTCTGAACATATATTTGAATACTTGGGTACATTCATTAATCTACTGGTTTCCAGCATTCCTGGTAAAGAGAAAGAATTTTTGGTCAACTTGGTCTTACCCCATACAATGAGCCTCTCTTTGTGAGAATAACTTCAATACTTTTGCCCCTATTTTTTTTTTCTTTTTTGCTTCAAGAATCTTCCCCTCCCAACCATTGATTTAATAATACCAGCTAATGATTATTAAATTCTTACTATGGGATAGTCAATGTTCTAAGTCCTTGGATGGGTAATTCATTTAATTCTCACTCATACCCTGTGATAGAGGCATCGTTACTATCTCCATTTTACAGAGGAGGAAACCAAGTGGCAGAGAAGTCAAGTGACTTGATCAAGGTCTCACACATGGTAACTGATACATCTGGGATGGGCAGCCCTGGGTCCACCTCCCACGTGACAATTACTGCTTGATGGTAAGTCAGGGATTTCACCATCTGACTGGATCTGTGTCCTTCAGCTCCTCACAGTACCCATTGTCCCTCTTCCAGCTCTGTGACAACTTTGCTTGCAATCTCTGATATGCCTCGTCACTGCTTTCCAAGTCTGGGGTTCCAGGGAGCTTTAATTTGCCTATGAATAGGAAAGGATGCCTCATTTGAACCTGTCCAGAGTAGTGTTGTATGCTCCCTGGGTCCCACACTGGGTGGGATTTATAAATGGAGAACCCCAACCCCAAATTTAGCAAAGTGAGTTACTCTATCTTCCAAATGTGGGTCACAGCAGTTCCTTTGAGCCCTATCTCAGTAACTGTGTGTGATTGATTACTCTTTGAGGTGAGGGGTGATGGGCACGTTCAGGGTGGAGTCTGGGAGCACTGGACCAGATTATTTCCCCTTTTCTTTTTCCTGCCATAAGAAACAATCTTCTTTCCTGTGGCACATCGCTGGGGCCTTAACTCTGCCTTTGGACCTTGGTGACAGCATTGAAAATGGGGTCAAAGATCTGTCAGCTGGCAAGAGACAATGCCTCTCAAGTCCTGAATTACAGGTGTCAGTGATGCTGCTCTGGGTGACTTATTGCAGTGCTCTGGGCCTGTTTTCTTAGGAATGTGAAGATCCACAGAAGTCTCCTTGAAAGTGAAGACCCAGAAAGGCCTCCCTTTTCAGAGACCTTGGGTTCTGTGAGTTGAGGGGGCAAGATTTGACCAGTGTTGTTTCCATGCCCAGTGTGGTGGTGATTTGAGTGCTTACAGTGGGGGGTACAATTGCCAAGTGTTTTACCTACATCTTCACTTAGAACATGTGATGGAAACCCGCACACACCAAGGCTGGAGAAGCCCCATGATTTGACCTTGGTGACACACCTTTGAAGGGGCAGTGCTGGTCAAAACACATAGGGGCAGGTTTGCTGGCAGGCAGAGGACTTCCCACTGGAAGGTGTACAGTGACTTGACACAAACTGCAAGGATTTTCCTAGCAGGCCAAGGAGTGGTCTGCCCAGTCCTCTCTCATTCTCACACTCTGTGAGCTCTTGGGTCCTGGGATGTTGGAAGCCAGGCCATTTGGGCTATTCCATAGAGCTTGGGTTTAGGAAATCTAGGACACTGGGTCATCAAGCTCCTGGCTAATTGGAACAAGGAGGTGGTGGAAACATCTTATAGACTCAAAGAGTAGCCGGATAACAGGTCCTAGGAATGAAAAGAACTTGGATGATGATGGGGACCAGCTCTCCTTACTTCCTTTTTTCCCCCCTACTTCTAATCTGTTTTTCCTGAAGCTGCAATTTGATTCCCAGGACAGAGCTGAGATGTCTGGATGAATGCACTCACTGAGTGTGTGGGACTTGACAAGAACAAGCAGAGGTGGGGCTGAAGGCTCCTCAGGGCCTGCGCAACATCATGCCTACAAGCAAAGAACATGCACCTTAAGGATTTCTGAGAATGGGTGAAGGATCTTTTTAAAGTATGAAGAAAACAGCTACTCCTTGACTTGTGATGGTGCTACACACCTATAACCCCATCATGTCAGCTATATCATGCTTGGAAAATGCATTTCACACCTATAATCTACCAAACCTCACAGGTCAATCTAACCTAACTGAAACAAGCTTAGAACGCTTATACTAGCTTGGTTGGGTGAAATCATCTGACACAAAGCCCATTTTCTAATAAAGTATTGAATGTCCCATGTATTGAATATCTCTATCCAAGAAAGTGCTGGCAATACAGTCCATGTAAAGCATCAGCTGTTTATCCTGGTGACCTTGGGGCACAGCATTAGCCTGGGGGAAGATCAAAACTCAATGTTCAGAGTATGGTTTTCCTTGAATCCATGTTGCTTTTACATCATTTCAGTCAAATTGTCAGTGGTAACATTGTAATTTGGGGATCCATTGTGTATAGTGAGTGGCCCCAGCTTTCACCAAAGGGGGCTAGTGTTATTCGACTTACAAGAAAATGAAGAGGATTGGAGTGAGAGAGAAGTCATCTCCCCACGCTAAATGGAAACTGAAAAAATGTCAATCATGATGAAGGAACCGGGAGGGTATGAGGAATGGTGACCTGCTCCAGGCTGTGGAGAGAAAAGCAGGGATGATCCTGAGTGAAGGGGTGAGTTGGATGGACCTTGGTGATGCTGCTGCCGCGGCTGTTGCTCAGTGTGAGCTCCTATCATGAGCTTCTTATCCTGGGCATCATGCGAGCTCTTGGCCAGCGCCATTGCATTGAACTGTTCAGACATGTATCATTCAATAGAGCAGCTAACAGCCACATGTGGTTTTACAAGTCTTAAATAAAATTAAACTCCAGTGTCACATTTCAGGTTTTCATAGCCACATGGCTACTCTATCGAACAATGAAATATTACCACATTACAGGAATTCCTGTTGGACAGGAATTCTAGGCCAGATCAGTTCCAAGTATAGTCCATCTGTACTACAGGGACAAAGGGACAATTTCAGAGAAACTTATGGACATTATTTCCTCAAACACATTTTTTCCTGCCTCAGATTCTCTTTCACTCTCACTCTTGCTGTCTCACTGTTTCTTGGGACTCCAACCACCCTTTGGATATTGCTCCCGAGGCTCCTAAGTGTATGTGCATTTTATTTCTCAATCTCTTCCTTGCTTCTTAAGAATCATTTATAGTCATCTATCTTCAAGTTTTCTGACCTTTCTTTTTGTATTTTCCAGTTGAAAAATTTCCCCTGGATTCTTTTCCATATTTTCTATTTATCTCCTGAGGTTATCTCATTATTAAGAGCGTATTTTTCTTTATGTAATTAGACATAATTACAGTAACTGCTTTCAATCCTTATCTGATAATTCCAACAACTGGGTCATCCCAGACTTTGCTCCTGTTAATTATGTTTTCCTTTGGAAACAGAAAATGGAAATGTGTCCTATCTTCCTAGTTCTTTACTCATTGACCAATTTTAAATTTGTTCTGGCTGTGGCAGATGTTTTGTTGTAGAGATTATGGATTCTGTTATGTTGCTCCAAGGAGTGTTGATGTGCTTGTTTTAAGAGCAATTAAATTTGTTAATTGTAAGTGCTGTCTCTTCTGTGTGGGTAGTAGTTAAAAATCTTAGTTTAATTGTTTCAGCCTTATCTGTAAGCTAGTCTGAATCTCTTCTATGGTAGTCAAGGAGTCAGCGAGGGATTTGAACTGCCTGGGCCCTGAGTTTGGGGTATGCTTCCTTTTCTTTTTCCTCTCAATAACTGTCCTTCACTTTGGCTGTGGTTGACCTGGTCTCCATTCTATGATTTCCCAGGTCAGAGAGTTGGAAGGCTTTCTATGAGGGTTTAGCTGCTCTGCATGGTGACCCAACCATGGCGCACATAAAAGCAGTGACAATGAGAGGCTCGTGCCAGGGTGGTCCTTTCTCCATGATCTGACTCCCTATCCCCCTCTCGCTCCCACTTCCGGGATATAAGGTAACTGATTTTTCATGCGTATATTGCTCACTGTTCACAGTTCACAGCTCATAGTTCTTAAATTGGGATGATTCATGTTAAATCATAGTGTACCATGTAAGAAATGCAGCCCAGTCTGCTGAGTCAGAATTTTCTTTTTAACAGGAGATTAAAATGGTTCGTGGACAGTTGAGAAGCACTGCCTTAACTCACCAGAGAGGAAAGTACTTCTCTTGTACTTACTTCACAGATGGGGAAATGGGGGTCTAAGAAGGACGTAGAATGAATAAGGTGAGAAGGGATCCAGACCCATCAGAGATCCAGCTGCAGAGGTTAACCGCAGTGCTGTACCCCTCCCCCACCCTGCCACCATGGGAAGAGGTGGGCTTCATACTACTGTGAAGTCCTATGAAAAGTATGAAACCAGGAGATGAAGGTTACAATGAGAAGGATGGTGTGTGTGTGTGTGTGTGTGTGTGTGTGTGTGTGTGTGAAAGAGAGAGAGAGAGAGAGAGAGAGAGAGAGAGAGAGAGAGAGAGAGAGAGATATTCCTGCTACAAAGGTGTGACTGGACTGACTTCCTTCACCCATCAATCTTTGCTTGGTCTTGGATCATTAGGATTTAATATTTTTGAGTCACAATACCTAGTATGAAGTGAAATCAATCCTGGGAGTGAGCTTTGTCTCTTGAGACCCTTGAGGTGGAGATCTATTTCATTTTTTTATTTGATGTAAGTGAAATACTCTTTACTCACCATAAAGAGTAGACATCGAGTCAATTGAATTTGAAAATTAAATCTCATGCTCATCATTCCGAAGAACTCTAACATGACTCTTGCCTTCCAAGATTTCAATGCTTTAGTGTTCTAAATGATCACCCTCTTCCTTTGCATTCTACGTCCTAATCATCAACTGTAAAGTGGGTTTATGGATTTAGCATCCTCTGGAGTGGGCCAATCCATCAACCAAATAAATATCTAGAAGATATGAGTATTAGCAGTCATGCCATCTCCTTTCTCCAGCCACACTCTAAGTTTTTATGTAAAGACCTCTTTTTAGGTTATCTGGGTTGATAAATGCATAGCATCTGAGAAGCAGAGAAAAAGGTAGATTCTATGGAAAAGATAGATGTGGAACTGGCCTGTGAATGACTTTAGAGAATATCGACTCCAATCTCACCACATTTTATAGCAGTGGAGGCCAAGGGAGGATAAATACCTTATCCTAGGTCGTGCAGCCAGATGCTTAATCCTAGTCTTAGTGTCACTCATGATAGATTGGATGAACTAGGATTTGGGAGAAGATGTGTTGTCTGAGTGAGGGTCAGAGTGAGCATTGGCACTGCTGGGACAAGCACATTCCCAGGGATTTTGGACTGAATGACATGCAAGAGTGGGAGAGGAGCACCCGGCTGATACTGTGGCAACTGAAGAAAAATTAGGGGCAGCTGGAAATGCCCGGAAGTGCTTAGAACCCACCAAACGCCAGGACACGTAGATCCAATACTGTAGATAGTGCCAGGAGGGGCCGTTGGGGCCATAAAGAGCTTTAGGATTGTTCTGACAGATAGGAAATGAAAGATCTGTTAAAAAAGACCCAGAGCCCTAGCGTCAGTGCCCCTGGTGTTGTGGCTGTGGTACCACACCCTTTAGGCAGTCTCAAGGGGCTTCCTCCTAACTTCTGTTTACTTTGGCATTTTGCACAGTGCTGGGTTATGTGCAGAACGGTCAATAGAAAAAAGCAAGTTGGTGGAGCAGTGTAGGATCACCCTGAGTGCTTACATCACCGAGCCAGACTCCCCCGTCACCACAGCCTGTCCATGTGACCTTGGAGAAGTCATGTAGCCCAGGTTCCTCTTTTACTGAAAGATTAGAAAACCATGTTATCTTCCTAGTTCCTAAGGTTGTAGCGCAATCAAGATGGGCTGATCAATGTCATAAGCAGTTTATTCTTTTAGTAAGTTACTGTGTCCTAGTCACTTTCTTGTCATTGTGACAGACTATACGGCCCCCATAATGTAAAAGAGGTTCATTTTCCTTCAGCATTTCAGAAGTCCCTGTCCATGGTTAGCAGTCTCAAGCACAGAGAGTGTGGTGGGATACTGAGAGAGAGAGAGAGAGAGAGAGAGAGAGAGAGAGAGAGAGAGAGATGCATTCCCAGGGGCCCGCCTGGTCCCACAGGCCCCACTGCCCAGCAGCACGTTCAGCCATGAGCTCATGAGCCGGCCAAGCCACTGGTGAGAACCGCATCCCCAGGACTGGATCCCTTTCCACACATGTGGGGGTGTGAGCAGCCATTCGAGGTCTACACCCTAGCACACTCTAAGCCCTAAATTACCAAATACTGAGCCACTGCTCCCCGGAGGAATGCAGGGACAGATCCCCACAGACTTCTGGGTGCAAAACATCTGTCAACGGACCGGCCCATAAACTTGTTTTATGTTTTGTTGTTTGTTTAAAAATACTCGATTCAGTATATTTTGTTGACTCATTAACTTTGAACTCCTGGCCAACAGCACTACAAATCATGCGCAAACAAAGCTTATCTAGCATATGAGCTACGATTAGAAACATGGTGAATGTTTAAATTTGAATAATTGATTATGGTGCAAGACACATTGCGACCCGTCTCCCTCAAAACACTCCTCTTTGTCCTGAGCACACACCCCACGTTCTGAAGCAGTTCTGGAAGTCCTCCTTCATGATTCTTTCTGAGGTGGGATCATAAATATGGTGAAAAAAAGAAAGAAAAATATGGTGAACGGCTGCTGAGCACCACTCAACAGAATGGCAGGCTCGCAAAAGCAGTGTGTTGTGTGCTCATCCGCCTTATTCACCCAAGCTGGCTGCGTGCTACTCCTGGCTCTTCCCCAAACTCAAAAACGACCATGAAAGGTATCTGTTCCGCATCTACTCAGGTCACTGAGGCAGCCATGACCACACAGCTAAAGCTCACGAAAGATGTTTTCCAGAACTGCTTCGGAAAGTGGCAAGAGGCTAGGAATGGGTGGTGCACACCTGAAGTCCCAGCACTTGGGAGGCTGAGGCAGGAGGATGGCTGCAAGTTCAAGGCCTGCCTGAGATGCATAGTGAAATCTTGTCTCAAAAAGAAAAAAAAAAATATGGCAAGAATGATGAGCCAAATGTGTTCAGGGCCAAGGGAAATATTTTGAGGGGAACTTGTGGCAATGTGTCTTTTACTGTAATACACTTTAGAATGTAAATGCTCGCCATACATTTTAATCACACTGACATGAAGCGTGTCACAGCTTTCTTGCACTTGGGGACACTACACAGCATTTCAGCACTACGCTTGGGGCCACTTTAAGCAGTGAAATTTTCCCCCAGAAAAGCACAAAATGCAAAAGTTACCATAGTAAACAGACCACGAGAAGGACCCTTGTTTGTAGCGTGAGAGCTGAAAGGGCAGGGCAGTGTCACCTTGTCTGGCTTCAACCGGGATGTGCATGTTCGTGACTCAAGTGCTTTGCTCCTGTGTGTGTGTGTGTGTGTGTGTGTATGTGTGAAGTGCCCTAAATATTTATTTTGAGGTTATAAATGAATTTCAACAAGAATTCTAAAATGCAAATTCCTTGAATATTGGGCACCGGTGCAAGCTCGGTGCTTGACAGACAAAAAATACATAAAAAATGTCTCTTCACATTATTCAGAGCTGGGCAGTAGATGGCTCGCAGGGCTCACGGACAATGGCCTCAGTGAGAAAGGGTGGGCCCAGGGGAGATCTCCAGAGGTCGCTTTTGTTCTGTAAGCAGATAGTAGATGGATTGAACTGGCCCCGGGGGGTGCTGAACAGGCAGAGAAAGTAGAGGCTCAGGTGAGTGGGGGGATCAAGCCCGGCCCAGGCTTGCCTGCCCAGGTGCTCTGCACAGTCATGCCTCACACAGCATTCATGGACACACAGTGCCACGCTCTGGGCTCTTGTCCCAGCTGCCCAGAATGATCTCTCCTGGAATAGCTGGGCCCCTCTGCAAGATTCAGAGTTATATGGTCCTGCAGTCCTTGTGCACCAGCATGTGGGAAAGGACCTGCCTCCCATCTGCAGGCTTTCTTAGTGTGAGAAATGGCTTTGTTGCCAATGGACCCTGACAGTTCCTGAAACAGGCCTGATGCATGGATATGTGCATGTGACAGATGTCCGCTATGGGGCAGGTGGAAGAGGGGAAGGAAAAGGAAAAGAAAGAGAAATCGACGGGAGGTGGAGTGGAGAAGGGAGGGATGAGAGAGGAAGAGAGGCCCAAGGAGAGCGAATGTGAATGCTCCACATTAATTAAGTAGGAAGGAGGTGGAGGCTACAGCTGCTCCACTGGGTTCCAAGTTCTTTCCTCTCTGAATGGAGCCGCTCCTGTTCTCCAGGGCAGCACCTGCAGGGGGATCAGCTATGCTCTCTGCTGCCCCCTCAGATCCCTGTCCATCTGCTTCAGCTCAGGGGTGAGGAGCTGGCTGGGTGGCTGTGTAGGGAGGAGGGGTGCACACCCTGGCCAGGTGCTTCCAGCAGGACCTTTTTAGCTCTGAAGGATTTCCCCCGAGTGATAGCACGGGATGGCTCTCTCACGGGTGTCCTGGGTGCTGATGCTGATGGGTCCTTAACACACTTCTCTCTGATCCTCCTTCACTTCTGATACATAGGCATGATTGCGCTGTCACATTATGTAGATGTCACTCAGCGAGGCCATGACATGCTTTCTTGATCTAGTTTTGGGGCCTTGGGAAAAGGCTGGTCAGTTCCTCTTCTTGAGCAGCTGATTTCAGTCCTCAGCTCAGCCACTCATTTTGCAGGGCTCTCCCATGCTGGAGACACTGGGTGCCAGCTGCAGTTGCATCAGAGGCAGACACCAGACAACTAGGGACAAGTCCTGGTTCTTGAGGAACCAGTGAAATTGTTCAAATTACCAATCCACAGGGAGACCTCAAGACCTAGCTGCTCCGGATGCCACTTGCTTGCCATACATGGGATATCTGTCCCCTGCAGGACAAGTGACCCTAAGTGCCATGCCCCCATTCCAGGGTGGCCCTCCATGGTGCCCTTCCCTCTTGCTTGGAGCTGTAAGGAACACGGAGTTCTGCCTTTCCCATCCCAGAGTGTTACTGTGTTGTGTCCTCCCGTCAAATGGCATTCCAACCTTGTAAGACAGACGCATTCCACCCTCCAACACGCCAGCTGCTGGAGCCAGTGAGGCCTAAATGGAGTGATCAGGGCAAAGTTGTCAGTTGATAAATGGTCCCTGCAGCCTCTGGGCTACAGGAGGGCGAGCACAATATCTGTTCATGTCACAGTCCTGTCCCCTGCACCCCAGACAACACCTGCTCAGTAAATTCTGGTGTAATTGCGCTGATTCTAGTGAGCAGGTACCGTATCCTAGGGGCTTTGCGATATGCACAGACTTTGCCACTGGTAGCGGAGGTGACAATACCAGGAGAAGACAAGACAAGCGTGACAGCTGCAGGGAAATAAGGATCACACTGCATCAGCTGTGGACTTCCATGGCCCTGGCTTTGCTGGATCTTGAGATTTAGTCCATAGGTAATTCAGGTCTACGGCTACTTGTCAGCACGACATTGTGGCAAATTGTATTGCTCGTTGGTGAGATGACAAAGAGATTATTCAGCTTTCAAAGAGAAAGTTCTGGATTTCACCACTTGGGCTGAGATTATACAGCCCTGTTGGAAAGATGCTGGCGCCAGGAGTCAGAAGACATCACTGGATCAGCCCAGGCAAGTCCCACCCCTTCCTGGGGACAGTTTCTCTATCTCTCTCGTGAGGGGATAAGATCACTCCTGAAGAGAGAACGTGTGTGAAGGGGCTCAGGGTGGACTCTTGCAGCCAGACACTTGGGTCCAGATTCCAGATGTGCCCCTCCTCGGCTGTGTGGCATTGGCCAGGATTCTCTCTAAGCATCAGTGTCTTAATTGGTGAAATGAACACAAAGAGCATCAACCTCAAGGGATTGCGGTGAGCATTCAATTAGATATTTGTGTTTGCATTTTGGTCCTGAAACAAAGGAGTTGCTTAATACGTGCTAGCTGTATTAACTATAATAAATATGATTTTAAATAGGGTGAAGAAGGTCCAAGAGAACAGGAGATAGTCTCAAAGTACCTCCAAAGCAAACACTTATTAGTTACTGTGTTAGTGTCATATAGTCACTATAACACATGGCCACAAATTTGATGGCTCACATTTATTCTCTTAACCCTTTTGGAAGCCAGAAATCAGTTCCAAAATGAAGGTGACAGTAGGATCACCTTGCTTTAGAAGGTCTAGGGCACAATCTGTTCCTTGTTTTCTTGCAGCTCCTGGTTGCTACTGGTCTCCCCCCACTTTGTGCTGTCCCTTGGTCTCCTTCTTATAAGGACACAGGCGATGACATTTAGGGCCCACCCTGATAGTCTCTAGGGCCAGACACGTAGCTTAATTATATCTGCAGAGACTTCTCTCCATAGAGAATAACGTTTACAAAGGGCCAGACAAATAGCTCAGTGTATTAAAGTGCCTGCAAGCAGGCGCAGGGGCTGGGGGTTCAATCTCTGGGCCTGCCCCACCCCTGGGGTGTGCTGAGACTGGGTGTGTTGGCGCGCACCTGTAATCCCAGCTCTTGGGAGGCTGTAAACAGGAGAATCACTTCCAGTCTGATCTAGGGGTGAGACCCTGAACACTCTGTAGACCCTTCCCTAAAATATATATATATATATATATATATATATATATATATATAGAGAGAGAGAGAGAGAGAGAGAGAGAGAGAGAGAATAACATTTACAGGTTTCAGAGATTAGACGACATCTTGAGGGGCCCTTATTAGTTTGTTACAATTACTAAGAGGAAACCAGTAGCTACAGCGGAGGTGCCTGGAGGATATCGCCATGGGATCAAAACTAACACAGGGACAAAGGAACACCATGTTCCCTGCATGCGGGGCACTCAGAGGGACATGCATTATTCTGTGAAACCTTCTCTTGAATGTAATCACAGTGCAGTCTTCGCAGACCAATCCATGCAGGACCACGTATCTGAATGCCAAGGTCAGGAAATACACGGAAGCACTGGGGGACATTTTCAGACTGAAGTGGGGGAGGGGTGTGGGTGGGTGTGGGGCTGAGAGGGCAGCTGCATACAAGAGGGATCCCGGCCAGAGTCACTTTTTTTTTTTTTTTAAATCAAAAGTCTTTGTTGAAATAATCAGCAGGATTTGAGTAAGGTCTGTAGATTAGATAATAGAATTGTATTGAGCTTAATTTCCTGATTTGCTGTGCTGTGTAAGAGAAGACCCTTGTTTTTAGGAAATACACACAGAAATATTTAGGACGAAATATTTTCAGGTCTGAAAAGTTGCTTTCAATTGCTACCTCTCTCTTTCCCTCTTGATATCTATTTTTATTTTTATTTTTGGCAGAACCAGGGATTGAACTCAGGCCCTTGCGCTTGCCAGGCAAGCACTTATGCTACTGAGCCATCTCCCCAGCCACGATATCTATTTAGTAATATCTCCATATGCATGGTGATTTGCAGAAGACAGTGAATATTTAAAGTAAGAAAAGAATCATTACACTGAAAGACACACGGCCAATAGCGCCCCTCGAAAGGACTCCCCTAACTTCACGCATTTTGATTTCAGTATTCTTGCCAATTTTTGGACCTGGTAGTTCTCTGCCTTGAGTTGAGAGTCTTTAATTGTGCTTAGAGGCTGCTTTGTTGTCCTGAACGGATTCACACTGTTTATCTTTGGTGGTCATTTTGACTTTGAAGAAGAGCCAGGAGTTGCACTGTGCCAGATCTAAATAAATAAGGTGCAGGATGTCATGCTTGTTTCTGCGAGTCTGCCTTTCTCTCTGCATGGCACTCAGCAGTGGTGTTCACCGTTTTTTTTTTTTTTGCTGCTGTTGTTGTTCGCCACTGGCTCAGTCCGCCCTGGAGGTGGGGCTGGTGCAGCATGTGGTGCTGGGGATTGAACCGATGTCCCAGTGCTTGCCTAAGCTTGTCTAAGCAGGTGCTTTAGACTCCTGAGTGCGACCAGGGAGAGAGCTCAGTAGAATAAGGGCTTGCCTGGCAAGTGCAGGGTCCTGAGTTCACTCCTGAGCTATCTTGCCAGTCCTTCACCATTTTTTTTTTTTTTAATTTTTTAAACCGGGGATTGAACTCAGGCCCTTGTGCTTGCCAGGGTAGCGCTTATTCCACTGAGCCATCTCCCTGGTCCCCTCATCAGTTTTTAACACACCTGGTAAAGATAGCCATGAAAAAAAACTTCCAGAACTGCTTCAGAAAGTGGCAAGCATGATGGGGTAAGGATGTTTAAAGTGAGGAGGGTTCTCTTTAAATGGTAGTAAAGTTTTATTAAAGATAGAACAGGAAACAGGCTGTGCAGAGTGAATTTGGGCCAAGTCAAAGTAGAAAGAGAAGTATACCCTGCAGCGTACTTCTGGGCTGCCATCACGCAAGAGACGGCACAGTGGCAAAAACTCGGTGTGCTTTCTGTGTCATTTTCTCCTTAGACTGACCTCAGGGGAAGGCCACTCCGTGGAAAACCTGCCTGAGCTGTTCAGAGAAGCTCATGTGTAGGGCTTTGGCAACTGTACCGCACACGTGTCCTGGGATCTTGTCGCACATTCTTTCCCAGCCAGTTTTGGCCCCTTCCTATCTTCCAGTCTCATCCCTCCACCTCTACAGAGACACAAATCCCCACAATCCTTTAGGTGGTATTGAGGGCATGGGAGTCCCTGTCTTCTGTAGCCTCTTCCAGCTGGAAGAGGCTGCAGACTGTCCCTACCAGGGATCATGTGCTCTCCATCTACCTTGGAGAGTTCTGCCTCACTGGCTGGGCGGAAGAGAAAAACTGTCAGGAGAAAAAAAAAAAAAAAAGAAAATCAATAACTGTTGAGCTGCCTGTTTGATGGGAGAAGGAAACTTTACTATGAGTCCAAATATGAGGAGCAGGTTAGACTCCCACACTCCCTGTGGAGGAGAATGGGTGTCAGAGAGGAGTGTCAGAGAAATTACGGATGGCCTGAGAGCCATGGCCTTAGCAAGGCTCTGCTTACTTACTTACCCGTGGCAGTGTTGGAATCCTGCTGTTTGAAGAGAAACCTCGAGTCTTCCAGAGGCTCGCACGAGTAGCTTTTTTCGAAAGATGAATTCAGGTATCTGTCGCTGCCACCTTCACCGCAGTGGGTGTGGCAAGGATTGCTGAAAAGGGGCCCTTCCATTTTGGTTTTAATGGGTTGCGGGACTCCCTTCTTTCCAAGCTTTTATGGGTGCTTGGTCTCCAGCGTGGACCTTAGCTGGGTGCTGACAGGACTCTGTTCCCGTACATTTGGATAGTCTGTTTTTGTGAGGAGGTTAATAGCAAAGTGTCTTTTACTGTAATAAAAATTTTAAAATTTAAATATGTATTGTCCATTTTGATCACATCTCTTGTATCTCTGACAATTGCAAGTGCTTTTGTACATAGGATATATATTACAAAATTATATGCATCTGAGTAATTCCCCAGCCCCACATCCTAGTCCTGGAACTTGTGAATACATCATGTTACAAGGACAAAGGACCTGGCTGGTGTGGTTAATGATATTAGATGCGGAGATTGCCCTGGGCTATCTGGGTGGTCATTGTCACAAGGGTCCTGATTGGGGGGAGAGGGAAGCAGGGCACCAGGTCCTAGAAAGAAGGGATTGGTGATGACAGAAGCCAAGAGAGATGGCTGTGGCACCAAGGGAGAGATCAGTATACAAAGACTGCAGGTGGCCTTGAGAAACTGGAAAAGGCCAGTCATAAATCCCCTTTAGAGCATGAAGAAAGGACCAAAGCTGCAGTCACCAATGCATGGAAGGCCAATTTTATAATTCTGACCTCTAGGACTATAATAGGATATTATAAGCCATGGTATTGGTGATAACTTATTACAACAGCCATAGGAAACAAATATTCTGCCTATTAACGTATTTATTCATGCTTGTATATGTATATTTAGGCAGAGAGAATAAAGTTAGGGTGATAAAATATTAACATTTGGGAGATCTGAGTAGAATTTTGGGGGAGTTTTATGTACTATCTTTTTTTACAATTGCTTTTGTATATATTTTTACAATTGCTTTGTAAGTCTGCCATTATCTCAAAATAAATTTAAAACAGTAATAAGATAGTCAAAGAGGACCTGGATTCACCATCATGACTGGACATTCCCTTGGTCAAAATTTTCGCTTCCCAAATCTTATTTTATTCCTGGAGTTGAACCAGCAGTTCTCTGTTCCCCGGTTTGTTCCTCACAATCCAAAGTAGGCATCGTTATCCCATTTTAGAGTTGAAGGACTCGGAGCTTAAGGAACGTGCTGGGATTCACTGGCTAGTGGGTGGCACATCCAGGCTTCCTGCTGGAACCCTGTTGGCCCTGTCCTTCCTGATGGCTCTGTGGTCAGGGGCTGGGGAGCCAGAATAGGTTAGAGGAATGATTCTGGCAGTTGGTTATAAAGGGGCCTTTGGAAGCATCGCCTGACCTCTGACAGGGATGACCTGCAAGTGGGATCAGCCCCTGTGTGGCAGCAAACCTGGTGGGCCACTCCAATAACCACTCTTGTTCAAGACCCCCTGCTTTTTAGATGGCTGGTGCTTGGTGCCTGATGGCAACCATCAACTCTGTTTGTCATCCTCTGCATTATTTATGAGCATTCATTAATATGCAAATGTATGCCAGTTGATTGGCTCGCCTGGCATGGTTCCATGCATCTCATAAATCAGCTGCCGCTGTGCTTCCTTGTTTAGTAATTCTCCAACTGTGGGCAGCTCTGTAGCTGTGAGGGGATCCATAAATCCTCCACTCAGAGGGCAATGAACCAGGTTGGCTCCCATATGCCTGGTATTTCTGCTGCATCCATGTTCTCCCTAGGCCTGTGGAATTGCTAAGGGGGCCACAAAACCTTGGGCTCTGGACACAGGTGGAATTAAGTTTGCATTTCAAGTTTGCCAATCACTGGCTGTGTGACTAAAGCCTCCAAGCCCATTTTCCCCACCATGGGATGGAGGCAGGAGAACTCTGGGGGTTTGCAGATGAGTGTGTGGTTTTTAAGTTTTCTGCCTTTGCCTCTGATGACTTCAGTGACCTGCCTAAGTTCAGACAGCTCTATTGTGGTGGAACTGGGCTAGAAGCCAGGTGTCCTCGGTCCTCATCCAGCTGCCCGGATTCCTGTCCTTCACTTACCTGGAGGCTGGCGTTACAAGCACTGCCAATTCCTTCACTCTCGGCTGCTTCTGACTGCTGGGGAGAGGGATTGCTTTTAGGGGTCTGCACAGGTGGCCCCTAGTTGGCCCTCACTGCAGCCTCCAGGGTAGGCTAGAGGGAGGCAAAACTAGCTGATGAAGGAGGCTGCTGCTCCTGCCTTAAAACACCAGTCACGGTCATGTACTATGCTTTGTCCTCAGTTTGTCCCAAAGCCATCAGGTTGGAGGGGGCAGTCAAACTGTCCTACTTTTCCACCAGGGAGATATTTCCAGTGAGCTAGTGGTTCCTTGGGAAAATTGCTCACCCTCTCAGAGGCTCAGCTTCCTTGTCTGTCACACGACACCCATCGTAGCGCACACTCCATGAGTGACTGTTGGCGCTGACTGGGACAGTCTTTGGCACAGTATCCAGCATCCAAGTGCCCACCCAGAGGCAGTCACATGCGGCCTGAGGGTGGGCTCTGATTCCTCTCAGGGTTTTCCAAAGGGCCCAGCGGAATTCTTGGAAAGGAGTTGGAACTGCATGAGCAAGTGAGCTGCTTCCTCCCAGAGACTTTGGTCCTCCTCTTAAGACCTTTTCCCTGATTGAGTCAGGCCTGCCCAGACAAGGCAGGTTAATTCCCTTCAGCCAACATCAACTGATTAGCAACCATCCTGGCATCTATGAGATCTTCTCACAGTGATGAGCCCTGCTTGGGACACCCGAACCCCGGAACCAGGCATAGGGAAGAAAAGCTATCTTGGCTTAGCCGGAAGTGCTCAGAATAGAATCATTACTTAAAAACAAACTGCCGGGCTGGCTTCCACCTAAGATTTACTCTGGATCAAGAAGAAAACAAGAGCTGTGCCAATAAATGACAATAGAAATTGTCCCCGAAGTCCCCCTATTTTGTATATGAATTAAAACCAAGAAAGATGAAAATAGAAGATCTTCCCACGGTACCACCTAGATCCCTGAGTAATGAGGGACAATAGCCCAGCAAAAGTGATGCATAAAGCTACCCATCGATCAGACAGAGTAATGAGAAATCAAATGACTGTGAGTCGCAGGAGAGTGGCATTTACTCTTTACCCCTCCCCTGCAACCCTTCTGGTTCCCCAAGGAGGTCTCCATCGGTGTCACCACGGCATTAACACTATTGGAGCCCACTCACTCGTGGTCCTTTACAACAAGGAGCAAACAGACCTGAGGTCAGAGCGCCTCATACCCCAAGCACACAGGCTGGAGGTCGCCAAGGCCACGCTGATGTCACCGAGAGTATTTCTTTGGAGGTCCCCTTTTGCTGATGATGTTTGCGTTCTTCATTGGCCGCAGGGCTAGGAAGTTAATTTAAAAATAAGGACATTGTGGACAGCAGGAAAATAAGAACCAGAAGTCATTGGAACACTGAAAATATTGAGCAAATAAGTTTAAGAAAGAAAAATGTATAATATTTTAGTCATATGTTCTGGTTTAATTTTTACCATCAGTGTCAAAGTGAACTCTGTAAGTAATGGTATCAGTGTATTTGAGGGAAGAAACCTTAGGATGTTTTCGCTGTGTATCTCAGTGAGGACCACCTCTTGCCCACCAGATGATCCTGGCTTGCATTCCAAACCTTGGCCGGTAAAGTCCTTGTAGTGGTTGATACATTATGTCGACTTGGCTGGATGACTCCGTGATGCAATTCAGGCAGGTGGGGGTCCTGCCCTGGGACACGATTGGTTCAGCCCCCAGAGTGACTCAGCACAAAGAGACCATATAAAGGGGTCAAGGAAGTAGTGGACGTTCCATTTCACTGGAGGAACTTGAGTCTCTGCATTTGGCTTGGACTTCATCCCCTGGCTTGCAGCGCAGTCTCTTCAGCCTCCGGCTTGGATCCTTCTCCTTCTGTTGCAGACCCTTCAGTCTTCCATCGCAGACCCATTAGCTGGCAGATAGAGACTTGCACAGAGCACAGCAGTGAGCTTCAGACCTTGGGACTGAACTCCTCAGTCTGGGGTGTGCAGACGCCCTTTGTACACTCCCCCTTCTGACTCTGCGGCTGACTGTAGTGAGCCAATCTTGTAACTCCTTATACATTGTGTATCTTGTGTTAATATCTGTTCCTTATATCTGTTCCTCTAAGTAAAACCCTGACCAATACAGTCCTGAAGACAGCAGTGGGCTGAGCACCTAGTGCCAGGCGCGATGGCGCCTGGACCACTTCTTACCTGACCTCTGCTGTGCTCATAAGTCCTGACAAAGCCCACATAAATGCCTCTGTCTAGTGTGGCGTATAAGCCCCTCCCTCTTGTCTCTAATCTGGAAATCCTGTGCTGCTTCTGGTCAAGACGAGCTTCTATTCCTTTTGTGCACTAAGTTCTTAATAAGTTGCATTTTTTGGTTAAAAAATAAGCCAAATCTTGAGGGTGGGGGCAGGGCTGAGGTAGAAAGGCCACAAGTTCAAGTCCCATCTGGGCAACTGGCTGAGACTCTTGTTTCAAAATAAAAAACTAAAAATATTGGGGAATGTAGCTCAGTGTGAAGGTCTTGGGTTCAATTCCCAGTACTGCATACACACTTACAACCCCAAAGTTACACACACACACACACACACACACACACACATACACACACACACACACATCAAAACAAAACAAAACACAAAGCCAAAAATCAAGACACAGTGCCAATCACTCCAACCTCTGGGCCCTTGCACTAGCCGCTCCTTCCACCTGCTGTGTCCACCCTCTAGGCGGCCACTGGCCGAGTGCCTCACCATCTTCCCATCTCTGTGCCAGCGCTACCTTCTCAGCCTCAGGTCGTTCACACTTCACATCCCTGACCCTTTTACCTGCCTCCCCCAGATGGCTGATCAGTCTTTAGGCTCCATAATGCTTCATCATTTACTCTTAGGACGACCCTCTCTTCCCTTGGATAGTGGGTAGAGCAAGGAGATTCCTTGATGCTGGGTACCCTGTGTCTACGACCCACTACCCGGGTGCCTTTGGGTGGGTTCTTTAGCTTCTGTGGCTTTTGGGCTGCTCATGGGCTCTTAAAATCTACTGAGAATAGCAGCAAAGGTCAGATGAGTTCCACCCATCATCACCTTTCTGAACATTCTAATTGTTGCTGCGGTTGGATATTTTTGGTTATTGTTTGATTTTCTGCAGTGCCTGGGATTGGACCCAGGGCCTTGTGCATGCCACAGCACAGTCCCACAGCAGATCTTCAAAGGAAATGTTCTCACAGATGAGACAAGAAGAGTTGTGCTTTTTCTCTTCCTTCACTCTTTTCCTTCCCGCCAGGGTCCTGTGTCCTTTGTCCCTGCCTAGCTAACCTTGCTTTGGTCTCATGAATGGTCCTGCTCTGCCTCTGTGTCCACATCTGTACAATGGGATGATGACCAAAACCCCCTCAGAGGGGCTACATGGTCCTACCACTGCTGGACTGTGACACTGCATGGCACATCCTTATTGTTTCACTAGACCCCATAGGCGCATTTTTTCTAGGTTGTCTCCACTTCATGCTAGTGCAGTCCACAGTTGCTTAGTCATACCCAAGTTTGGCTTTTAGACAGGTGACAGGGCACCTGTACCACATACTGTGTGATAACACTGGGTGGGGACCTGGGGTAGTATCCTCCAGTGAGAGAAACTGATAGTCTTGGGGGGACATCTGCATTCCTGCCCAAGGGGGGCACACACCCTAAATAGCCCTGCAATGGAGCAAGGCGGGTGCTGTCCCCAGGCTAGCATAGGCTCCACACTTGTGACGGACACACATTCAGGACCCAAGGGCTCTTAGATTTTTAGTTTACAGGTATGTATGTGACTATGTGCTTGAAGAAGTATTTCTGTAAGATAGATTCCTAGCAATAATGTGACTATGTGGAGAGGACTGCTCATTTTCAAGTGTTTAGTAATTATTTGTCAATTTTCATCCCAAATTGCACTCTGATCAGTGCTAGTTCTGGGCCGGGATGGCTATGGAAGATGGAGCCCTTGGGTTCCCATGTCTTGGGGTGCATGGAAGTCTGGGGGCACAGGGGCCTCACCTACTGGCCGAGGTCCTGGGAGGGAGAGCTGGGTATGTCTGCTCCGTGTGACTCTAGGGAGAGAAGTCTATACAAGCAGAAGGAGGAGGCGGGCTTGGGAGGATTGGAGCTGTAGGAAATTAAATCTGAGCTCCCCTTACCCGAGCCTGTGGAGAGGCAGCTAAAGCCTCCGGAGCAGCTGGCCTTGGAGGCCGGAGCCCTGGGGAGGCAGCTGGTGCTGGAATTAGCTCTGGCTCTCTTCCCATCCCTGGGCTGTGAGTTCCGGGGCAGGGCCTGGGCTGGGTTTCCTTCCAAGTAGCTCCATCTGTTTTCATGAGAGGGGAAAATGCTTGAGCAGAGATGGAAGGCAGCTGGGGCCACAGCAGACGGAGCTGGTGGCATGGGGTGGGGACATGAGGCAGATGTCCCGAGGGAGTGTGGCAGGTGTGGGCGCAGTGGCACGGTGGTGGTCTGCAGTCTTTTTGTGGCATGGTTGGCACCGGCACCATGCTGGCACTTGAAGGAACTTTGTGCACGATCAGATGGAAGGAAAGAGAAAGGAGTCGTGTTGGAGCTAGGGTGGGGTTTACTCACTGTCCTACATCTGTCTTTTACAGAAAAGGAATGGAATCTGAGAGGGGCCAAAGCTTGGTTGATTTCTAAGCCTTCAGCCTCTGGAGAATCCTGGGGCAGGAACACTCTATGGAGAGCTGTCATCGTGTCCCCCTCCTGTCTTGGGATCACCTGGTGGTCACTGTAATCAGCCCATGCCCTTGATCAGCCCTGGAAACCTTATCCGCCACGTGCATGCTCCATTCCCGGCAGCTGCCTGAGAGGCGAGTGGGGAATAAGAGTCAGAGGTGATGGCTTCCTTCCCCTGTGTGAAGCCCCTCTGTGGCTCCCAGCTGCTCTCCAAATAAAGACACATGTTCCCCCACCCCCCGTGGGACCATTTGTTGGCACCTGTACCCTGCTACACATCTTTATCTTCCAGGTTCCCTGTCAGCTGGCAGCTGCACCCTGACAAAAGGCCACTCCCTCCCTGCAGCCTTCGCACGGCCTGGCAGTTCAGCACCTGGATATTGGACCTGTGGTGCTTGCTTCAAATCCCACCTCTGCCACTTCTTGGCTGCGTGGCTTTGGGAAAGTCGCTTCCCCTTTTTGGACCTCAGTTTCCTCATCTGCAAAATGGGATGGAAAATAAAGCAGACCTGCTTCATGGGATTGCTGTAATTCTGAAATGAACTGGCACACAGGTGGGATCAGGGCTCTAGCAGCGTCAGCTCTCCCTGCTTCTCACAGCTCCGGGCCTCCCTCCTGCTGCCCAGCCGTGGTGAATTCCTCTAAGGTACGATCATTCGGCTAGAACTGCTCTCCTTTACCAGATGATGGTCTTCAGAGCAGGGAAAAGCCTATCTCCTTCACCGCTGAGTCCCAGCACCCAGCACCATGCCTGGCACGTGGTAAACAGGAGCTCCAGAAACACTGAGTGGGTCCTGGGGGGACTCCTGATGCAGCGTCAGGCATGTGTCCCTGGGAAGCTGGTCTGTCCAGGTTTCAGTGTCCAACAGGGCGCTACTACACTTCTTCCTGGGTCTCTCAACCAAGACAATTAGCCGGCTCTGCTTTGTGCTGGGCCTCTGTGCATCTGGCTGTGACCTTGTTCTGCCTGCGCCGGTCCATCAGTGCAATGGCTGCTCTCTAATTAGGTCCATCAGGACGAAAAGAACGCGGCTCTCAGCACACGCTAGCAAGAAATGCAGGGGCAGCTCCACCCTGCCTCAGGTCCGCTTGTCTCAGGGGATTGATGAAATCATGTAATTATGTGCTAGCCATGTGCCTGGCGTCGGGCGACCTGGGCCAGCCTGTCTCCTGGGTTCACTCTCCAGCTTGGAGAGTCCTGGGGGGTGGGGAGAAGGTCCCCAGAGAATGGACATAAGGCCAAAGCCCCGAATACTGCTCCTCATGGTGTGTGCCTCTTGGCTTATGAAACCATCACAGGATGAACTTGGTCATCACCCAGCTGGTGCCACAGGGGGGACCAAACCCGGCATGCCAGACCATGCTTGGCTTATCACATTGTACTCATTCTCATGTTCTGCTCTTGTCCCTGCAGTCCACATTCCACCCGGCAGCCAGGCTGCTTCTCATAGACCATGAATCTGTCTCCCTTTTGTCTCTTCCCTTCTGTGGCCCTGGGTCAATCCCACACTTCTGATAAAGTTCCCCAAGGCTCCCTGTGGTCTGGCCCCTCCTGAGGCCTCAAGCTTGCTTCTTGCCTCCTCTGCACCTCTGTCCCAGCCCCTGTTGAGGCAAACAGCATCTTTCACTTTGTCCAACAGCTTTGCCCTCTGTCACCTCCAGGCTTTTGCACACGCCGGAGTGTCCCTTTGCTAGGAACACCAGCCTGCATTTGGCTTGTCTGAAGTTGGTTCATCCTGAAGAAGTCTTTCCTGATGTCTCCAGGGGCTCCCTCATCATGGCTCACATTCTGGAATCCCATCTGTCCAATCCTCCATTCTGTCTCCAGGCTTGTAACTCTACAAGATCTGAGACTTACTGCCTTATTAGCTTATATTAGCCCTACTTCCTGGCACACAGTAGGTGCTCAACAAACTTTTACCCAGTAATAGAAAGTGAGTGTTGTAAAATGTATAATGCATTTTACATATACTAAAGGTTCCCTACAATACCCGTAACGGCTAGAACAACAATCAGTGGGGAAAGCAAATGCTGCAGCTTCCCAGGTTAGGGGAAGGTGGGAAATTCACAAGGCAGCCCTGTGTGTTCTGTGCACATCAGGGTGGGAGGCCAGGCACCACAGGGAGGGGGATAACCAGCCCCTTGGTGCTGGCACGTGGCAGCTCAGTAGCGCCTTCACTGATAGCCTACCTTTCCCACCTCAAAGGGCTGGGGATAGCTTAGTACAGTAAGTGCTTGCCTGGCAAGCACAAGGTCCTGAGTTCAATCACTGGTGCCGGAAAAAAAGAAAAATCCCTCAGCGTCTCATGGTGCCAGTCAGGTCCTGTGTGTGGACGTGGCAGTAACTTCACAAGAAGATTCCCGTAATAGATATCTCTCCTAGTGCAGGACTCCCCTGTGGCTGCCATCTGCCCATGAAATAAGGTTCAGATTCCACCCCACAAGGGTCTGTCCTCAAACCCCCTCCCGCATGTTTACTCTCCTCTTTTCTTCTCTTTTCCTTACTTTTTTGGCCAAGCTTGTCCACTCCTTGTCTGTGCGGCTCCCCAGCCCCCCAACATTTCTGCCCTTATGCTGGTCCTTTTGCTTGGAATGCTTTCTCTGTGATGTCACTGTGGGGAGCGCTTATTCACTCTTCAGGGCCCAGTCCAGATACCCCTTCCTGGAAGCTGGCTCCATTTTTGCCAGCTGGAAGAGATCTTTTTTTTTTTTTTTTTGTATTTTAGTACAAGGTCTACAGGGTCTCACTATGCAGATCGGACTTGTAGTGATCCTCCTGTGTTCAGCTTCCCAAGCACTGGGATTACAGGCGTGTGCCACCACACCCAGTTTCAATCACTATCTCAGCATGCCCTGGGGGCGGGGCTGGCACAGCATACCAGGGATGGAACCCCAGTCCCTGCATCTGCCCAAGCAGGTACTTTAATCCGCTGAGCTATCTGGCCAGCCCTCTAGAAGCAATCTTTCGATTTATAGAACTCTTTTTTTTTTTTTTAAATCTCTTCCAGATTAAAGGTTCTGTATGAGCTTTGTGCACCTCTGCATTCCGTCCCCCACCACCCATGTGTTCCCCAGGAGATAGATGCGGGAATCTGGCAGGAAGAAGGCATTGAAATGATAGAGATGTGCTTAATTTATTAGTTAAGGATGGCTGAAGAAATGCAAGACCATAGGAGGTATGGCCAGAACATTAATCAATGTTGAAATTTTAAAACATTGTTGCACTAAAAGACACGAGGCCATTAATCCCCCTAAACTACACCCCCCTTTTCCTTGAATACACTTATCCCAGTGTTCTGGCCACTATCTGAAGCAGTTCTGGAAGTTCTCTCTCACAAGTGTCTTTCCTGGTGGTGGTGTGGCTGCCTCCATGTCCTGAACTGATTCAAAAATACTTAGTTTTCATGGTCGTTTTAACTTGGGAAAAAGCCACAAGTTGTGTGATGCCAGAACTGGTGAATAAGAGGGCTGAGATACAGCCAATGTTTTTATCTGACAGAAATTGGTGTAGGGGCCGGGGAGATGGCTCAGTGGAATAAGCACTTCCCAGCGCAAGGGCCTGAGTTCAATCCCCGGTTCTACAAAAAAAAAAAAAAAAAAAAAAAAGAAAAAGAAATTGATGTAAATGTCTGCTCAATAAGGTGTGATCAAAATATGAGGACTGTTTCAATTAAATATGCATCACAGTAGAACACACATCATCAAAAACCCCCTTCCAAATAACGAACCATTTCCATTTGATTCAAACACACTTATCCCACCATTCTTGCCAAAGGGTCTTTTGCTCTGATATTTAAAAAAAAATGTAAATATTCATTGCCTTTTCAGATCATTCCTTGTAAACTGTGGCTGAAAAGACATCAGGGTTTAAAGCCAGATGGAGCAGGGTTTGAATGTATTTCTGACACTCACTGACTGCACGCAACCTTCTTCTCCTTTCTAGGCCTCAGTCTTCCGGGTGGCTTTTCAGAGCTCTCCAGGAGACTTTAAATACTACAACACAGTGACAAGCACATAGGAGGTTCTTAGCAGATTGATTTCTTTAAATAAAAGCATGTGCATAGAGAGTCACTGGAAGAACACCGGCTTTCCACCAGCTGGACCTGGTTTGGATTTCAGGCTCTCTTCGCTTGTTCTGACTTTGGGCAAGTTCCTTTCACCTGTCTGGTCCTTTGTGCATTCCTCCACTGTCCAGTGGGGCTATGACAAAGGGTGAGGGAGTCTCGACTCTGCCCCTCAGGGGTCTCACTGAACCTGAATAACGTGACTGCTTCTGCGTGCTTCAGGCTTGCGGAGGCCTTCATTCAGCAACCCCCACCTGCAGGTTATTTCCAAATAACCATAAATCCCCAGCATAAATGATTCCTGCAGGGTCAGAAGGTAGGACAGAAGTCACCTAGTTCTGCTGGCTAAGTGTCACAGGATCAGGGAACTGCAGCCTAGGGCCTGCCTATCCAGACATGCCAAACCCAAGGGGCAGATCCTGTGAAACTTGAACAAGAAATCCTGAATTTCAGCTTAGGATCTATTTGTTCACTTATGTCTCTATTTTTTTTTTTTAATCTGGAGTTGGGACCATCAGATCTTCCTCAGAGCATGAGAGTGAAATTTAAGTAAGAGACATAAAGATTCTTGTTACAGTGCCTGGCAAATAAAAGGGTTGTTCAGCAAATGCCCTCTATCCCCTTGCTATCCCTGTTTATCCTTTTCTTTTCCCTCCTTTTTTTTTTCCAGTACTGTAGATTGAACTCAATCTCCCCAACCCTTCACTCCTTTCTTGTTTCCTTCTCTCTTCTCTTCTCTTCTCTTCTCTTCTCTTCTCTTCTCTTCTCTTCTCTTCTCTTCTCTTCTCTTCTCTTCTCTTCTCTTTCTCTTCTCTTCTCTTCTCTTCTCTTCTCTTCTCTTCTCTTTCTCTTTCTCTTTCTTCTCTTCTCTTTCTCAACATCTTCATTTCTTGTCAGGAATGATTCGGCAGCCATAGGAGTTGTCAGCCTGTAGTGGAACTTGGAGAGTAGGAAACAGCCTTAAAACCAACAGAGGGTAGTAGCTGGTGGATAAATAGCCCAGCACACCTCATGTGCCAGGGCAGACAGCTCAGAGCATGTTCGACACTGTCTTCTAGAAACTTCTTGTGGGACTGAACCTCAGCTGCCCAGGTAGTGAGGTCCTTATGATACTCTATCCATTGTTTCCTCTCTCTTCCCTCCTTCATTTTTAGACTTCCTCCAAGTGTTTATTAAGTTCATCTCCCACCTAAATTACTACACTTAACTATTTGTCTTGGGACCTGCTTCTGGGAGATCCCAAACTAAGGCAGATCCCAACAGGGTTGTTTATTATGATGGTGTACCTAAGGACCTCAATCCAAATAAGCTGTATCACCAGATTTCTGGCCTCAAGCCTATCCATGAGGCCTCACCCACAAAGTCCTGACTTTCACTATCTGGAATCTTGAAGACTCCTTAATATGGAATTAAATCATTCAAGACTTCTCCAGTTGTTCCTCCAGGGTATGGCCAGAGTCCTCTTTCTCCAGAGCAAATCTGACTGCGCTCCTCCTGAGAATTCAGTGAAACACACCTTTGTTATCAGGCCTCAGGTGCTCTGGGATCCTGTCCCATCACACTTCCGGTGCTGTCTACCTTTCTGGTCTTCCCTGTGTGCTGCCCATGAAATCCTCTACTCTCTGATTCCTCTCAGACCTTGCTCATGCTATCCTCTTCTGGGAGTGCTGTCTCCTGGTCTTGTTTTATCACCAGATTTATGGTCAAGACCCAGGTCAGCCTACTTCCACTGGGAAGTCCTCCTTTCATCCTATTCTTCCTCCACACCCCAACATCTTTATGATGGCTTCCATCCCACATCCTCTCAGACCTGAAGTCAGTGAGGAGGAGAGTTTGGTCTAATCCCAGAAGCCTTTGCAAAACCTCCTGCCACCCAAGTGTTTGTGATACAGTCATATGCTGCTATTTCTATCCAGCATAAGGCACAGAGGAATGCAGTCTGGGTTTGATCACTGGGACCTGTCCAGCTATGCCCCGTGTCAGCCCCTCATGGATCAGCTGTGGGAGGGGAGGGCAGGAGGGGCAGCTCTCTCCTGCTTCATTGTGGCTTTCTCTGATTTAAGAAATTAAGCTCAAAAGATGAATTTTCTTGACTTAAAGTTTGTGGGTTAAATAGTTGTATCTGGGAAAGTTCTGTCCTTTCCCATGCAGCTAATCTCACTGAACACTGATTCCTTAATTGGCATGAGCTGGGTGGCTGGAAGCTACAGGATGAGAAGCCCCGTGGCATAGAATCCCCACAGCTGCCCATTGACAAGGTTCACTATCTTGTGAAAACTGTGTTTCTCTTGAGCTGTGTTGTCCAGTTTCTCAGGCTGAAGAGCGAAGGAGTGCTTTCTGGCATCTACATAGAAATCTACACCAACGTGGGCACCCTTCTTAATTCCACTCTCCTGGAATGCTGGGGGAACCATAACATTTCAGTCCCTCATGTTTTAGCTTATTAAATTTGTCTATTTAGTGATACACTGGGGATTTTTTTCCCATAATTTTATTGAGAAATAAATAACAATGAGACAGTTTCAAATCAAATTGGTAGGACAGTTCCAATAATTAACACATTGCATACTGTCTTCCTAGTGGTTAATTGCTGTACAAGATGCAGACATGATATCCTATTTATAAACACTATTAAAACAAATTCCTCTATTCATTGAATTAAGAGAATGTAGCTATATATCTATCCTAACCAATTTGAAAACACAGATACAAAATGGTCATTCATCTATATCCCCTTTTTTTTTGTTTAGTTCCATCATTTAAATATTACAGATGTGTGAACTCAGCAAAATATTCTAAAATAGTCCAGTAGTCTATAATAGTATTGGGTCTTCTGCTTCACTGGCGATGTCAGAATTTGCTGACCTGAGTCTCCTACAGCTCAACATAACAGCATGGCTTTACTTCTTATACTTTGTTTTTATACTTTTCGGCTGGATGGTTAAGACCAAGACCTTATCAGATCCAAAAGCTACAATTCTTGTTACATAGGTCTTGCTTTATCTTGATACTAGGGATTGAATGCAGTGACTTTACTGGAGCTGGAGAATCGGCCTCCCACGAGGCTCATTCATGTGGCCGGCAGATCCATACTGGTGCTCGGCAGGAGATGTCAGGGCCTTGCCATGTGGGGAGAGCTGTTCGTTTAATTGTGGTTCTTAAGACTGTTTTTTCTCCACCTTCTTTGGAGACATCTCACAATGTCTGAAATTCCTCCAAGAGTGATGCAAGAAACAGCAAGGTAGAAACTGTAATTTTAAGAATGACTTAGCCTAAGAAGTCACAAGCTGTTACTCCTGCAGTATCCCGGTGTTTATGTGGGTCATCCCTGTTCAATGTGTGAGAACTACACAGGACCATGGCGGTGGGGTGGATCTAGCACAGTTTGATGTCTGGTTCCCATCTATCTCACGTACAAAATACATTCATCTTCCCAAAAGTCCCCCAAAGTTGTATGCTGTTGCAGCATCAGCCTAAACTAAAAATGTCTAAAAATAATCTAAGTAGGTTAGATTTAGCTTGCAGTTAATTTACAGTAGAGGCACAAGCATATTATAACTGGTCATGAATAGGAGATAGAGGAACATCGAGGTTACTCACAGGAGTACTGAATAGCATGGCTCACGCTGGCAGATTTTTGTTTTTAAATAAAACTATGCTACTTAAGGCCTGAGAATAACTCTAGGGTGCTTGGCATCTCTCTTTGAACTCCTGGTTTCAGGGAAACAACCTTCCTTCTCTATGAAAGTAGCCCATATATGAGATGGTTTCTTAGCCAACGTTCTTTCTGTAGAGCTTTATATCTAAAGACTTCTTCCTGTCTCAGTAATTTCTATCTCTTTCAATCTAGGCTGCCTATGTTTCTGCCAATATGTTTCTCTTAAAAATAGTGTGGGTCTTTTGTGACTCTTACTGGGAATTTATTCGACAGAAAGCCACATGCATGAATCTTACAGACTTAAGTTCGTCTCTGTCTCGGGCTTCTGTGAAAATCCCATAGCAGCTGAAACGTATTATCCTTCAGAGTATTGAGGGACATAAGTTTTGGTTGATGGTTATCACAGACACCATTGTAGGTCCTTGTGGGGCATTGCTAAAGGATTTTACAGTCACATCTTCAACTTCATCCTTATCCTCTATTTCCTGACAAGGCCCTGGTTGGTATTTGCGTAGGGGTATTTCTTATGTTTAGCGTCATTTATTATCCGGAGACACAAACAATTGTCAAAGCTAGCAAGTCTTGGTTTCTTTTTATTTAACCATCATTCTTTTTGTCTCTCGCCTTTTTCACATTACTACAAGTGGCAAAACAAACAGGAGTCATCCTGCACATTCTGCCTAGAAGTCCCCTTGTCTAGATCAGTGACTAGACTAGATGCAGGATCCAGCTTCTGTGACACCACAGGTGACAGTGCTGCTAAACTCTGTCACTACCTAAGAAGCATTCCCTTTCCTTTGGCTTATGTTTTATTCATGCACACACTCAGTCATGACATCACTAATCATCTGTGTAAGAAAGATGTGATTAGGGGGATAAAACAATTTCAGGACTGGCTTAAATGAAGTTTATGTTCTATGAATCTTATTCCCTTTTTAAAAAAATGTGTTAGGTACAGGGTCTCACTATACAGCTCAGATGATCTTGCTGTTTTCAGCCTCCCCAGCGCTGGAATTACAGGCGTGCACCACCATGCCTGGACTCAGTGGCCCTAGGGGTGGGCGTTCTGGACAGGGATCAAACTCTGGTCCCTGCACTTGCCAAAGAAGGTGCTTAGTCTGCTGAGCTATCTCGCTGGCCCCCTTGTTCTATGAATCCTATTAAATTTTCCCCTGGAACCCTCTGTAGTCAGTATTGTTATTATTATTATTTTGTATCTTATAAATGATGAAACTCAAGCTTAGAAAGGTGCTGTCAATTATGTGGGGACTCACTCACATCTGGGACTTGAACTCAGTTCTATTTGGCTCTAGAGCTTTCCAGCTACTATTTTAATTCCCCTCTTAGAGCTTAATTTCCATGGCTCTTGTCAAGATCTGAAGCTGTTTATTTCTTTCTTGAAATTCAGTCATCAACAAGCTGATGGCTTTCCCCTAAAGATATCATTTGTTTCCCCAGGCAGAGGTGGGTAAAAATGTGCCTTTAGGAGCAACCAAGTGACTAGGTTTGCTTTTTTATTATGGGGTTTTGGGAACACCTCAGAAGCCCTTGCCACCCCTCAGTGTCCCACTCACTGGATGAAGCAGGAATGAAGAGGGTGCCCTAGAGAGGGGGAGGGGCAGAACCCATCTCCTAGTGTTGGAGTCATTGACTACCGAGGGACACTTGGGGGAAGAGAGAAGAGAAGATGTGAGCAAGAAAGTGAAATTACATGGCCATAAATCCTCAGGAAACCACTGCCCCCCACATCCTGCCATCATAAGTCAAAGAGGCTCTTAAGACTTGACAGCACCCTCATATCAGGGCTAAGACATGTGCTGGGGGGCAGACATAAAGGTCTAAAGGTATCGCCACAAGAGGTGCTGCTCGTCCTTGGTCCTGACCTTGAGTTATAAATATGAGTCCTGTTCCTCAGCTATGTGAATCTGGTTCAGCTTGACTGAGGCTGGCCTCACCCTTGGCCGCAGGAGTGGGGTTGGTCTTCAGCTCTGCTGTGAGTCTTGGGGACACACATTACATAACACAAGATTGGCCTTGCACTAGCACCTCAAGTCTCCCCCAAGGATTCAGTTGAAGGCATGACCTGTCTGCCAAGACCCCGAAGGCCCAGACCCAACCCGTCTTCAGTCCTCGTCTCCTGAACATCTCTACCTGTCACCCTGCTGGAGGCCACACTGACCTTGTTGCTCCCCAAACACAGTAAGCTCCCTCATACCAGAGACTTTGGACTTTGTATTTCTTTGGCCTGGGTGTGCTTTTCCCCATTTTCCTGCAAGTAATTCTACCTCAACCTTCACTTTCCAGTCCAGTTATCACCTCTGGGATTAAGCCCTTCCTAAACTCCTGATTTAAGGTGATACACAGCTTTGCATTATCTTTTTTTAAAAATACCATTAACCTCATTATTTAACAGTACTTATTATAGGTTGTGATTATTTCACTTTTTATTTTTACTTGTTTACTTTTAAAAACTGTCCTTGGACTCTTCCAGTTCCAAAGGATGGCTGTAGGACTGGGACTCTAACGGTGGCCTCAAGCACACACTACAGGACTCCACGGAGAGCTGTCTAACTTGGCAGCTCTTGAGATGACTTTGTCCTCTCCCTTTGGGGACACCTCTCAATGTTTGGAAACATTTTGAAGGTGAATGGAGAGCTATTAGTCTCTGGTGGACTGACGCCAAGGATGTTCCCAAGAATTATACAGTGTACAAGAGAATCCCCCACAATCACCTGGTCCCAAATGTCAATAGAAAAGTCCCTCTGTCTTAGTTACTTTTTACTTGTTGCTGGGACAAATATCCGACACTCAAAAATGAAGGAAGGAAAGGTTTATTTAGCTCACAGTTACTGGAGGGTTCAGTCCATATTCCGCTGGCTCCAAGGCAAACGACAGCAGTTCATGCGGCAGAAAATAGTGAAGAGCAGAGGAGGAGCAGCAGCTGCGGCGTCCACCAAGCCTCTCTTTCTTCCTTCTGCGCTGACAGCGAAGACCGGAGCTCCACAGTGAAGATCCGAGCTCCTCCAAAGTGGCGCGGCTGCCAAGATCAAGCTCCTCCAAAGACTGAGACTTCTCCGCGGAAGCGGGGCGGGGCCGCAGGAAACCAGGCAGGGCGGCTTCCTGCCTTTCTCACTTCCTGGGTCCTGCCCACCTGCAGGGCGAGGCCCCCCAAGCTGAGATCTGCCGGAGCTGATTCAGCCAAGTTGACACAATGTATCAACTAACACAGCCTCCTAAGTACATCTGCCTTCACATGGATGCATGGTGCTGGGGCACTGTCTGTGGTGCTGAAGTAGGTCCACAGTCAAGTCTCAGACTCTGTCTGTCTGTCTGTCTGTCTCTCTCCATGTTTACATTCTCTCTCTCTCTCTCTCTCTCTCTCTCTCTCTCTCTCTCTCTCTCTCCATGTTTACATTATGCAATGATTAAATTAATTGTGGGGAGTTGATGCCTTTTTTTTCATCCTCTTTCCCTTCCTTTCTTGCCTTTTCTTTTCATATCTTGATCCTTTTCCCTTTTGAAAAAGATCTACTTCCTATTGCCTATCTTTTATTTTACTCTGCTTATATTTTGTTCCAGAAGAGAAAGCATGTGATAGGTAAGCTTGTGTGTCTGGGTTATTTCACTTAATGTTGTGGTTTCAATGTGCATCCATCGACCTATGAGTTCCAGGAACATGGAATGTCTGTTGGGGAAAGCCATGGGCAGTAAGTGGAGCCAGCCTGAAGGAGAAACCAGGTGAGCTGAGGTGCATAGGGGCAGGGCCACCTGAGACTTTTGGGGCTCACATCTCACCTCAACCTGCCCTGGGTGCTAGACAAGATGCTATAGGAATCAGTGTTTGCCCTGTTGAATTTTGGTCTTGCTTTTGTCTGATTCCTGTCTAGTCCCCTATTACTCTCTTTTGGAATGCGAATGTTTACCCTATTTGGTTGTGTGTAGACCTATGTAACTTTCTTTTTCATTTTTTGCAAGTGCTCAGAGCTAAGGCTTTGCTTTGAGTGTAAGAAGAGTCTGAGGACTTGGGCTTTTCAGTAATGCTGGAGCTGTTAGACTTTGACAACTTTTAGAGATAAGACTTTTTCTTACCAAAATGAGATGGACATGATCTGTGGAGGACAGGGGTAGAATGTTATGATTTGCATCTATAAAACAAAATCTTATTTTCAGAGATGAGGCTTGGTCAGAAGGAGCAAATTATTGGGGTCACAACCTAGAAGGCTACATTTTTGTCACTGGTCGGTAGTCTCTCTCTCTCTCTGTCTGTCTCCCTCCCTTCTTTTCCCTCTCCTTCTCTCCCTTTCTCTTTCTCTCTTCTCCCTTTTCCTCTCCCTATTTGTCTCTTCCTCTCTCCCTCTCTTTAAACCCATATAACAGATTACTTAGTCCTACTTCCCAGGCAAGGAAGCTGAGGAGAAGGGCACTGATCTACTCACACAGCCAAGAGAGTGGCAGAGAAAAGATTTGAATCCAAGTCTTCTCTTTGGAATCAGAGTCTATGTTTGGAGATCACTATACTAGAAATGTAATTTTTGCAGCTCCATTAAGGGAACTGAGTGGATCTAAGGGCAGGGCAGTGTCTTTAGTGTAAGTGTGTGTGACCTTGGGTGAGCCATTTTATTATCTTCTGCCTCAGTTTCTCCATATGTAGTCCCAATGTCTATCAAACTCGCATGCCCATTATATCCAAGTGAAGCAATGTTTTCCAAGCAACAACACTGGCCATTCTTTGTAGAGCACCTACTGCATACCAGGCATGCTATCTGAACACCCATAAGCTTTAACTCCCTAATTCTCAACCCATGAGACAGGTTCCCTGGTTTCTGGGTGAGCTTTGGGCCTCAGGGGCTTGCTCTATACAATGGGGATGAGGATGTAAGTTCCTCATGGGAGCATCTGAGTATGAAATAAGTTAATATATGGAAATGATTAGAGCAAAGCCAGTCATACAGTAAGCACTACATCACCTGACTACATATGTGTCAGATCACCATGGATACCTTGCATCTAGGGAAGCTGAAGCGCAGAGGAGTGAATGACTTGTGTAAGACCAAATAGCTATGAAGCAGCCAACCACAGGATCTTAAAGCTGTGTTTCATAACTTTAATGCATGCTCTTTCTCCTGCCTATTCAAAAGGATCCACTAACCTGGGTCCCTTTTCTCCCTCATCCTGCTCCAGATATCAGTGTGGGGTACCCCAACGTCAGTGAGCGAGGCTTATGTCATGTTGGCCCACAGATGCACCGCACCCATCCTCTTCACTTCAAGAGTCATAAGAACAACCTGCAGAGCCTAGGAAATAAATAAAAAATTAGTTTCATATTCCCAGGGCCCGGAGGGGGTGGCGGGCATTGAATTATTCAGGCTGTTTGGGTGTGAACTGTTAGTTTTCTGCCGCTCTTGCTTTGACGGCTCCTCTGACAGATTGATGGATGAGCCAGTAAAACACTTGGAGGCCAGGAAGAAAATTCTTAATCATAACTCACTGGGGAGAGAGAGTGTTTTTTTCTGAACTGGCAGCTTTAGAGGCTCAGCCTGGCTCCAGCCCTCCCTCGCCTTTGGCCCCAGTCAGGATGGAGAGGCCAACTGCAAAGCTGTCCTCAGCCATCAAAGGGGGTTGGAAGCAGGAGAGAGCTAGCTGTTCATTTGTTTTACTTTATGCTTAAAAATGAAAATGTAATTTATAGGAAAGGTACAGAATCGCAAATGTACCACTCAATGAAATTTTGCATTTGTGAATATATTGTGTAATTGTTCCTTAAATCGAGGCATAAAGATTTCTATCTTCTAGAAGGTCACTTTATGCTTCTTTCCAAACAGTGGCTAGCTTGGCCTCTAAAAGTAATCACCGTAGATGACCTTTTTCTACTCAAGACTTTCACATAAATGGAATCATGCAGTTCAGTGATGGTGGACCTTTTAGAGCTTTTGGTGGTAACAAACGACTAGCTGTCTCTCTCTCTCTCTCTCTCTCTCTCTCTCTCTCTCTCTCTCTCTCTCACACACCCCCACACACCCCCACACACACACAGTGACACACTTCCTTTTCCAGTGGATTTATTCTTGGGCATGGCTCACAATGCTTCTTAGACCCCAGTAGGAATCCCAGTTTCCCCCTAGTAGTAGACTGCTTCTTTACATATGATTAATCCATTTTTTTATTTTATGGAAAAAAGGTAAAACGAAATTTTCTAACAAGGTAATAGGAGAATAATGATAGTTAACACATTGCATATTGTTATCCTGAAAGTAGCTACCCAGAGTACTAAGATACAGTCATAAATTCTTCAATCAGTAGTAGCACCAATCTTCCTTTCCTATGAATTAAGAGACAGCATTAGTATAAGTAATTTGCATTTTTCCTCCTATCCTCCATTCTCCAATCCTAGTTGCTTTTTCCTTTTAAATATTTTTTCCCATTTCATAATAACTATTGTGCATTTTAGTGGCATTTTGTTTTGTCTTTGGTACTGGGGATTGAACTCCGGATCTTGCTCTTGGCAGGCAAGAGCTGGTGCCACTGAGCTATCTCCCTGGCCCCTACTATTGTACATTTTAGAATTTATTAACTCTTTCAATTTCTCCCACCAGAGAGACAATACAATGTTTACACACATGAGTCTGATTTATTTAACCTTTTTTTTTGTATTTTAGTATAGGATCTACAGGGTCTACAGGGTTTACAGGGTCTCACTACATAGATCAGACTTGTAGTGATCTGCCTGTGTTCAGCCTCCCAAGAGCTGGCACTATAGGCATGTGCCACCACACCCAGTCTCAATTGCCATCTCAATGCGCCCTGGGGGCAGGGCCAGCATGACATATTTCACTTATGAGTATGGTCTCAAGTTGTATCTATTTATCTATAAAAGTCTCAAGAAACACCACATCTTTTTTTATCCATTACACAGTTGATAGGTATTTGGGTTGTCTATGGGATTTAGCTATTACAAATTATGCTGCTATAAACATGAACACACTTTTTCACTGTGATATCATCTTTTTAATTCTTCTGGAAAGACACCTAGAAGGGGGATAGTTGAGTTGGATGGTACATCTAATCATAGCTTCTTGAGGAATCTCCATACTGATTTCCATAATGGTTGCACCGGTCTGCACTCCCACCAACAGTGCAGAAGAATTTCTTTTTCCCCCTCCAGCATTTATTATTGTCTGGTTTTTTGATGATAGTCATTCTTTCTGTAGTGAAATCGAATCTCAGTGCTGTTGTAATTTTCATTTCTTGAATAATTCTTGAATAACTAATGATGTTGAGTATTTTTTTCTAGATATTCATTTGCCATTTGTATGTGTTCATCTGGGTAGTGTGTGTTCATCTCAGATATCCAGTTTTGGAGTGGATGTTTGAATTTGGAAGGTCTGAATATTTCAATTCTTTTTATGTTCTAGAAATAAACGCTTTGTTTGAGGGCTAACATGAGCTAAATTTTTTCCCCACTCTGTGGGCTGTCTTTTCACTTTGTTGATGATTTCTTTTGATGTGCAAAAAACTTTTTAATAAGATGAAATCTGAGTTGTTGATTCTTTGAAGTATTTCCTGTGCAGTTAGGGTTTTGTTCATGAACTTTCTGCCTACTCTTATGTCTTCAAGATTTCTACTTAACTTTCTCTTCCAGTGGATTTAGTGTTTCTGCTTTAGTATTTATATCTTTGATCCATTTTGACTTTGGTTTAATGCATAGTGATAGACAGAGGTCTAATTTTAGTCTTTAGTATTCAGAGAACAATCCCCAGAACTATTTGTTAAAAGGCTATCTTTCTTCCAGTAAACATGTTTGGCCCCTTTGTCAAAGATAAGGTGGCTGAATGTGTTTGTTGTTTTGTCTTCATCTTCTAATCTACTATTCCACTGGTCCTCAGGTCTGCTTTTTGCCAGTACCATGCTGATTTTATTACAGTAGTTTTGTAGTATAATTTCAGGTCAGGGATTGTGCTGCCCCCTGCCATGCTTTTATTGCTCAGAATTGCTTTTGCTATTCTAGGTCTCTTCTGGTTCCAAATGAAGTTTAGGAATACCTTCTCTGTGAGGTATGCTAATGACATTATGATCAGGATTGCATTAAATCTATATAACAATTTTGGGAGTGTGGCCATTTTCATTATGTTGGTTCTTCCTATCCATGAGCAAGGAATATCATTCCTTTTTCTGAAATCCTCTTTGATCTCTTTTTTTCCGAGTACTATAATTTTTACTGTATAAATCTTTTACTTTTCTTTGTTAGACTAATTCCTAAGTATTTCTTTCTTCTTTTAAATTTTTATTGTGAAAGGTGGGGTTTCCCTAATTTCTCCCTCGGTGTGTTTGAATTGTGCCCCAGTGAGCTCCTTCTGTTCTCCACTGGATATCTGAAACTAGGTTTGCAGGCTGCACCCAGTGATCCCTCTCTCACTTCTTTCCCCTAGTCCCAGGGAGGATTCTCTTCCCCGGTCACTTTGATTCATGACTATAAAAGTTGTCACTTTGTACCTGGGCACGGCGCATGGCCCTGTGTATGTTCTTCCATATCATATAAGTGGAAGTTCAACAGATCACACTGATCTTTTGTCTTCCCCATGATGGTGGGATGTGTAGGTATCTGTCCTCTGCAAGATTACAACCTGCTTGAGTGGAAAATAGCAAGTGGAGTGTCAAGCCAAAAGATGCCTTCCTCCTCTGCAGGAAGGTGTTCCAAGGAGCCAGTGCCAGGATGCCAGGGTGCTTGTGTTGGCTTGGCCCACCATGGCAGATGGAATTTACAGACCTTGATTTCCTGAAAGGAAACAGTCAGGCTGACGAAAAGAAAGTCCAGATGGGGGCCTGCATGCTCAACCCAACCCATCCACTAATGGCCAAGTGGCCTTGGGGAAGTTATTCTTACTGCTTTGCCATCTGCAAATTGAGATGATGATGCTGTTTCCTTTTTTCATGGCATATCAAATGGGTTTGTGTCCAAAGTACTTACAGAACTTTAATAATAAGAGGAAGGTGATGACCTTGATTCTTGCCCCTACATATTCTCTTAGTTGGAAAATGTAACATAATAAGGAGGTATACCAGAAAGCCCTGTGTGTTCTAGCATGGTCCCACAGTGGGAAAACTGCAACATAGTCCCCAGTGATCCCTGCCTCCTGGTATTCCATTATGTGTTTCTCTCCCACTGAGCATGCACAGGAACTGTGACTCTCTTCTAAATGAAGTATTATGACTTAAATATGAAGTGCCTTCCAAAGACTCCAACTATTTCTTCTTTAGGTTGTGTATATTAGGTATATTTTGCCCCAGCAATGGAAAGCTGACCAAGACACAGAGTGATGGGATGTTATTTCTAACGATGATACTATGTAGATTGTAAGGGCTGTGCTGCTAGTTAGCTCTCTACTGGCTTTTCAGCTTACCTTCTCAGGTGAAGGACAATGTTTGTGAGGTCACACATCAAGGATTCTCTGCTTAACCAACAAAGACTGAAGTTTTTAATCTGACAGCCCTTGAGGACCTGAATTCGGCCAACAAAATTAATTTGGAAGCAGCTCTTTCCTCTGCTGGCCTTTCAGAGGAGGCCTGAGCCCCAGATGGCAGCTTGACTGTAGTTTTGGCAGAGCCTCGGAAAAGGGACCACACCAAGTTGGGCCTGCTCCTCACCCTCAGAAATGGTGAGATAATGAGTATATGTTGTTTAAAGCTACAAAGTCGGTGGTAATAATCACATAACAAAGCCCATAAGAACACACATGACCTCCACGTGACCTCTCTAACCTTGCCACCCAATGCTGTCCCTCCCCTCTGATCTTCTTGCTGTTCATGAGACACATCCCCAAATTCCAAACTGCAGTCCTTTGCACTTTCTGTTCCTCCACTTTCTGTTTCTGTTTCTGTTCACTTTCTGTTCCAGGAATGTGCCTCCTTCTCAATTTTCCATGGCTTCACCACTGTGTATTTTGCTCCGTGATACATTACTTTCAGAAAGAGGAATGAAAAAATAATAAATTTGATGGAGGGAGAGTTAGAAATGTGTCCCTGGGAACAGAGAATGTCTAGTTATTGCTGTATCCTTGGATCCAAGCTTGGGGCCTGATTTAGACTGATCACTCAGTAAACACTTGCTGATTTTTTTTTTTTTTTTTTTTGGAGGGGGAATAAAGAGCACAAAGGGGCTCTGGTGGGTGACAGAGTGGTAGACTAAAGGCCCATCATGCCCATCCCTGTGCATGTCTAGTCAGTCCTACAGAAAAGCACACCAGTCCTACATTCTGATAACAAAGGGTGTGGATGATGGCAGGAGTAACCTCAAAGAATATTTATGGAGCTATCCCAGGATGCCTTCCAGAGTTTCCCCACTGTCTCAAGGTGGAAGGCAATTTTGTATTTGTCATTTTTATTTTATTTATTTGGTACTGGGCATCAAACTTGGGACCTTGTGCTTTTGACACAGGTGCTTATGCCACTGAGCTATTTCCTCAGCCCTGTATTTGTCATTAATCTTGCATACAAATATGTGGAGTGGCCACAGTTGAAAGTCTTCACATTAATGGAGCACAGCGTCAGAACTGAGTTGAGAGCTTGTTAAGCAGGGTGATGAGTTGGGACTGGGTAGGCTTGAATTGTTGTGGGCACTTGGAGCCACTTGGAGCCTGTTCTGGCCTGGCCTGACCTGGCAGTGCACAGTGCTTAGGGCTCCTTGCTGGCAACAGGAATGGCATCCAGAGCCACCCAAAGGAGAAAGCAGGGCTTATGGGTCTGGAGGAAGGCAAGCTGTTGGGGAGCACAGTGGTCCAATACCTTTGTGATCCTAGATTTGCATGGTGCTTACATTCGGGAGACAGACTCGTGCCCCCCTTGTCAGAATATGGCCCATTGGGTTCCTTGTCTTAGACATGGGGATTACACTAGGGCTCATCATAGAAGGTTACTATATGGGTTAAAACTATGGCAGAATCTCCAGGCCACAGTAAGTGGTGCTCATAGAGAGTGACTTCCAGGTCCTACAAGAACACATTCCTTTGAACAATGTGCCACCGTATGGCATGTCATACACACACACACACACACACACACACACACACACACACACACCAAGCCACCACCCACCACTCTGACACTCTAGGCAGACAGAAAGTCTGCTGTAGAAGAGCAGGATTGTCTGTGTGGAAGGAGACAATAATAGGAGGTGCTTGATGCCTGTGGGGGATGGGTAGAAGAGGGCCCCTGACATGTGCATTGGACTTCAGGGTTTACACAGGACCCTCAGATGCTGTAGTTTTTGATCGATGGTGTCAACTTGAGAAGTTAAAAGCTTAACTAAATCTGCTCAGCAATTCCCCACCCTAGGGTGTGGAGGCCCCACCCTAAGGTGTGGAGGAGCTACTATAGAGTGACTGATCACTTAAAGGATATAAAAGGGAATTGAGGAAGGATGGAACATCCCATTTCCTAGGAGGAGCTGGTCTTCACCATCAGTTTGGATATTATCACCTGGCTTCTAGTGCAGACTCTGGCTTCCACTTTGAATCCTTCAGCCTTCTGTTGCAGACCCATCTGTCTCCTGATACAGATATGCACAAAATACTGCAGTAAGCTCCAGACCTTGGACTGAATCATTCAGTCTCCAGTGTGCAGATGCCCTCTGCACACTTCCTCATCCAACCCTGCGGCTGACTGTTGTAAGCCAATCTTGTAATTTCTTATCTATTTGTGCATCTTGTGTTATATCTGTTCCTCTAGTAAAACCCTGACTGATACAGATACATCGATGCATCTGCTCAACTCCTAACTCCAGGAACTCAGGAAGAGGCTCTGGTGATGGTAGTGAGGTAATAGTATCTCCCTATACTTTTCCCAAAATTCTTCAGTGAATCTGACCTCCCTCCTGTCTCAGGCCATTCTCTTTTCCATCCTAGGGTCACACCTCAGAGTCTCCTTTGGAGCACTGCCACACGCAGTCACCACTCAGTCCCTCACACATTTCACCAGCCAATTACCTAGCCAGACAATGAGCCAGTTACTAGTCAACAATGTAGCCGACCAATCAATGGAAGGATGTCCAACCAGCCAATGAACCACCCAACCAAAGAACTGAAGAGCCAACTAATCATTACCTGATCAATGAACCAATGAACTTGTCAATCAGCTACTCAACCAGTCAATCATCTAATATATTATTCAACCAACTCACAAACTAACTAGCCAACAAATTGACCAAAACTTACTGGTGTGAAGCAAATCCACACAACCAGCCTGCCCTAACATAAGGAGAAGCTTTCTGCAGATAAGCTCTTAGCCTAGCATCCTGTCTCTGCATAATTTTGGGCCAGGGTCTTTGCTTTCCGGGCTGTTTCCCCGGTGGTGAGAGTGGTGGTTTGCAAACTGGGTTCCTTGGGGCCTGGGATTTGGTGCTAGGGCCCAGGGGCTGCGAAGCAGCCAGGTGAACAAGGACTGAGATGTTCATCCTTGCTTTCCCCCTTTCATCTGTTTTGTATCATTTTGAATAAGATTTTATCTTGAAAAATATTTTGATGGCTTAAAATTTAAGCCTATCAGCTGCCTCAGAGCTTAAACATGTCTGCATTGAGCCACCTCAGCAGTCAAAGTTTTGTCTTTGTAAGTGGAGACCAATATGAAGAAGGGCCGCGCCCTGGGCCTGGAGTTTCCATTTGGGATACTGTAGTAAGAATACAGGGGCAGCATGTGTCTCCCCATGATGTGGGACCACTGAGTCCCAAGGCAGAGGATTTGAGAGCTTGATGATGCTCTCAGAGGCTGGCCTGGCAGAGAGTCTGTGGATGAGAGCCCCTAACTGTTTCCTCAGCTGTGTCCAAGCAGAGGCTGGCTTCCTATGATTCAGAGTTGACTGGAATTTCTGAGGGGGGTAACTTGACCTTCAGCCAATGCTTGGTGTTGCCAGAGGGAAGGAATTATAAAGTCCTGGGGCATGTGTACTAGACTGGTCAAGCCGAACAAGTCCATGATAACCCAACTCTCAGAGGCCCTGGTGGGGTGCATGGCCTGGGACTTCCTTTTGGCCTCTAGTTCCTAAAAGTGGAGAAACAACCAAGTAAGATGCAGTGTTTCCAGTGTGGGAGAGAAAGCACAGCATTAGGGTTGTGTTTTGCTTTTGCTGTGTGACCTCCAGCAAGCGGCTTCACCTTTTGGAATCTTTGTCTCCTGTTCCAGGTGAAAGGGAGCCAGACAGTGGCTACCATTGGAAAGCACAAGGCCAGAAGTCAGACATGTCTTGCTTAGTAAAATCTTCACTTCATATATGGGCTAACTGGCCAAGCAGGGAATTTGTAGAAGAGCTGGCATTATCACTGAAGTTTCTGAGTTGACATCTCTTTCCTTCTCCTTGCAGACAGCTCTGGAGTGTCTTGGTGACATTCTCTTTTGGTGACATTTTCCTTCCAGCAAGATAGATCTGTCCAGGAGTGTGAGAACTCAGATCTGGTTCTGTCTAAATTTCCAGGATGACTTTGGGGCATCTCGATCTCTTTCCCAAGTTTCCTGTTTTTCAGCTCCAACTCCTCACTCCAGCAGGAGCAGGTTTAGAGCACTCCCAAGGCGCTTTGACCATGGCCTGCTGTCCTGCCTGCTGAGCTGAGGGCTGACAATTAATCAGAAGCATCACTGAGTGCCTTTGATTGATTGGTGATAGGGCCAGCTAGGTTCTTTAGGCAGCTGATGGTCATGCCATTACATTTTTAGAGATTACCAGTACGATGGGGAAGATAGATGTAGTGACTCAGGGATCCTGGGAGAGCAGCTGCCGGGAGGGATCTCTTCGTGTTTTCATGCTCACCCGGCAAGAGCAAGTCCTGTGCTGCGTTTCACGAAGGTCACCGAGAGGGAACCCTGGCAGGAGGAGGTGTGCTCCCAGGATGGAGGGATGGCTGTTTTTGGATGCCACAGCTGTCCTCAGGTGAGAATCGTAGCAGGCTGCAGCTGGAGGGTCACAAGCTGTGGCAGCAAGACAAATCCCTTGCAAGCAGGCAGCCTGTCCTCCTCATCTTACACATGGAGAAGCAGGTTCAGAATAGGGGAGAGAGCTGATCAAGCCCGCGACTAGGAGGCTACATCCTTCCAGGGTTCTTTGCTCCAGAAGTGAGAAATGAGCTGCATGAGGGATCTTAGAGCTTCATGATCCCTTTTACTGTGTAAATCTTTATAAAACTTATGAAAGTAAACTGAGAGAGCCAGCCAGATAGCTCAGCAGTCTAAAGCGCCCTGTGTTTCAGGCCCAGTACTGAAAGAAAGAAAAAGAAAGCAGCAATGGATTCCGGAGACAGACTGCCCAAATTGAAATCCTGACTCCTTCAGTTATTAGCTGTGACCTTGGGTAAGTGGGTTAATGGGGCCTCTGGTTCCTGGTCTGTGAAGAAGTGAGAAGACGACAGTAGCACCCGCCTCACAGGGTTAATTAGGAAGGGCCGTGTAGTTGAGAGACACATGGAACCAACAGGAACCCAACAGCTTCTAGCTGACCTGGCCAAGCCCACCCACACCTGCTAGCTTCACCCACCTGTAGATATACGAGTGTGAATTGGTGATGGGGGTTTGAAGCCACTGAATCATGGGTGCTTTCTTAGGCTGTGTGATAGCTGATACATTGTGTCAACTTGAGAGGGAAGCTTGGCTGGAATGGCTTGGGGATTCCTGCCCTGGGGTATGGGGGCCCTGCCCTAGGGCATTAGGGCCCACCCTAGAGTGACTCAGCACACAAAGGGTATATAAAGGGGTTGAGGAAGGCTTCTGGGTGCCCCACTTCCTTCTAAGAGTTCTGGGCTTTGCAGTGCGGCTTCCTTGGAGGAGCTTGATTATTACAGCCGCTCCACTTCAGAGCTCGGATCTTCACAGCAGCTGCTGCCACCTCTTGGAGGAGCTCCGGTCTTCACAGGTGGCGTGGAAGGAAGAGAGAGGCTTGACTGATGCTGCAACTGCTGCTTCTCTGTTCTTTGTTGTGTTCTGCTGCCATGAACAACTGCCCTCTGCCTTGGAGCAGCTGAGTATGGACTGCAGCCTCCACTAACTGAGCTGAATAAACCTTTCCTTTCCTCATTTTGGGTGTTGGTATTTTGTCCCAGGAATGAAGAAAAAGTAACTGAGACAGGCAGTATTATGGCAGCAGGAGCTGACTAATGCAAATGATAATCATGCTCATTTTGATAGAAAGAATATGTCCCCTTCCTAATTCCTGAATCAAATCGGTGGTCTAGGGGGAGGCCCCACATGGACGCTGCAGTCTGCAAAACACTGGAGATGGTAAGGGCATGTGATCCTAGGCTGGGCAGAAATGAGCTGAAAGAAGGGCTGGGTAAGTCACAAAGGGGATGGGAATGTTCAAGGGGCGCTGTGAGCATTACTGCTGTTCTACACACTGAGGTTGGGCTCAGGTACAAGTCAGATGGCCTGACCCCAGCAGAGGTTTCTAATAAGATCTCATCTCAGGAGGCTCCCCTCAAACCCCAGAGAGGTAGCCCAAAGTCCTTGCTACCATTTAGGTTTAAAGTATTGACCCAAGGTATGGGCTTGGAAGAGGATCGGGTCACGGGGCACCATACTTACTGGTGGGTTCACCCACTGATGCGGTCATAATGCATGCGCTTGCTGCCAGCAGGTGTGACCTGGTCAGAGGCAGGTTGCTTGGTCCTTGTCATTGGTTCCTCCTCTTCCTCAGTGCTTTCCTGACTGTCATATTGTCAATACCCTTCCTCCACTGTGCAGTCTGCCATGCTGTCTCTGCCTTGATGTCAGCAGACCATGGACTGGATCCACTAAAACCATAAGCCAAAATCAACCTCTCCTCCCAGGTACACACATCAGATATGCTGTCCTGGTAATGGGCGAAATGGATAACACCATCCTGATAGAGGGTGCAGTGTCGTATAGCCTCGCACCTGTGCCTGCTGCCAAGCGAGCCCAGGGCACCAAGTGTTCCATATACCTAGACAGCTGCCAGTCCTAGAACCAAGTAGAGTCCTAATGGGGTATTCTGGGATGACAGACTGCAGTCATGTACACTGCTGCTGACTCATCGAGTGAAGGGCTCACCATTGCAAAGGTAGGAAAATGAGCTCCAATGCCTTGCACCCTTTAGTAACATTACTGGTTCAAGACAGAGGGCAGTTGGTCAAGTAATCGGGGTCCTGCTACTCCCCTGCAATGGGGTCTTGGGGTGTGTCTGGCCATCAGTCCAGTGGGCAGAATGGCACCCTGTATGTTCATCTCGATGCCTGATGAGCGGGATCCAAGCTCATGCCCACCTGCAGGACTTGGACTTTGCAGCTCCCTCTGGCTGCTGCAGCCCACCTCGAGATTCTGATGGCTGCCAAAGTCTTATCACTCAGATCTGTTCCCACTGTACCCCCTCAGTGAGCCAACTCTCCCTTCTCCTAATACTACAACCTGAGCACCATCATTACACCTTCCTCACGTTTCAGAACCTGCCACTACCTGGAATAATCTTATATGTTTCCATATTCACTGTTCATCTGCTTTGATGGACTACATGGACATGTTCAGGCTTATACGGTAAGTACCTGCGACAGCATGCACATAGAACAGGGTCTGGCACCAAATAGCTCAGTGGATTAAAGCACCTGCAAGTAGGCACAGGGGCCAGGGGTTCGATCCCTGGGCCTGTCATGCCAGCCCTGTCCCCAGGGCACGCTGAGACAGCAATTAAGACTGGGTGTGGTGGTACATGCCTGTAATACCAGCTTTGGGGAGGCTGTAAATAGGTGGACCACTATAAGTCTGACTGAGTAGTGAGAGCCTGAATACCCTGTAGACCCTTCCCTAAAAATACCAAAAAAAAAAAAAGAAAAGAAAAGAAAGAAAGAAAGAAAAAGAAAAGAACAGGGCCTGGTAAATGTAGCTGTTCAATGAATCATAAACTTTTTTTTTACAGTACCAGGGATTGAACTCAGGACCCTGCACTTGCCAGGCAGGTGCTTATTCTACTGAGCTATCTCCCCGGCCCTGCTCAATGAATCTTGTGTGAATGAATGAATAAATAGGAAAGTGAGTGTGTCTAATGCAGGGAGACATGGTATGAATATGTATTTCCCATCATTGCCTCCCCTGATATTGCTTAGAGACTCGGACACTCTGCCTTCATGTTGCTGTAACAAGCTACCTGAGTGCTTTATAATGCAAAGAGGTTTAGTTTAGCTCACAGATGTGGAGGCTGAAAATGCAAGATTAGGTGTTCTCATTTCGCATGAGTTTGGCCTCTGGAAGGACCCTTTTGATTCTGCTAATCTATGACATTGTGGCAGAGTGTATATGAGTGGGGAGGCATGAGGTGAGACAGGAAGGCAGAGCGATTCTGGGGTCTGGTTGGCTCTTTATGGTGACCCACTTTTTCAAGGACCAGCTCCCTTTTCTAGACTAGTATCGGTGCTCCAAAGATCTAATTGTCTTGCCCTGAACCTCCACATCACTCCTGGAAATCAAGCTTCCAGCACATGAACCCTTGGGGGATAAGCTCTTACTCAAACTAAAGCACATAGTTTGAGGCTTCAAGTATTTGTGAATTTTTTTTTTTTTTTTTTTTTTT
>NW_004524655.1:8109113-8140131 GCF_000260255.1 Octodon degus
CCTTCTAACTCTGGCCCAATCAATCCTCCCATTCCTGTGACCTGCATGCTCCCTGTAAGCTCTGGTGTCCCCTGATCCATTCTTTACTGCACTTGCTCAGTGGTTCAGAGGCGACCCCTCTGCCCGCTTCCCCTGTTCATTGGTAGCTATTCAGCTGGTAGCTACTCCCCCAGGAGAGACAGCTCCAAAGACTTCTAGTTTCCAGCTTTCGTCCCAGCCCTTGTCTTTGGAGTGGAGATTGAAAACATGTGCAATTGATTTGCCAAGAACTGGTGATTAATTAGAAACGAAGCCTCCCTGCGGGAGAGCCCCCAACTTCCTTTTGATCTCCAATGCCTCTTGAAATTCCCTGCCTTTGTTCAGGCAGCGGGGGCTGCACAGTGCAGATGGTTTGCTATTTATGACAACCACCGACCAGGCATGCGCTCTTCCAGCCCTTTCCTTTCCTCTGTGATCTGCCCCATGCACTGGAGGAGCTAGTTGGGGGCTGTCACGGTGCTCTGGAGTCTTGCAGCCACTAGGGCACCTTTTGTTCCTTCCCTATAGTTTGGTATCACCTGTGGAAGATGCTCTGTACTGTCAGAGAGGAAGAGAAGCAGTGGAGTGAGAGAGGGAACCAGGATCTGAGACGTTTCCTTTGGAGTCTCACAGCCCGGATGTGGTTTGTGGTCCAGTGTCCCCCTGGAGCTCGGAAGAAATGCAGATCCTTGGGGCTGATCCCTGCTAGACCAGAGTTTTCACTTTAGCCAGATCACTGACAAGTGATGTGACCAGAGCACCTCTCATCTAAGCCTCAGCTCCAGTATGTTCCTCCAGAGTGGCCTCGGCTGGTGTGCTCACGCTCCTCTTCAGAACAGCGCGCTGACGGGGTGAACATTAGCACATGGCTCTGGCTCTCTCTCTCTCTCTCTCTTTCTCTCTCATATTTTTTTAGCACAGGGTCTACAGGGTCTCACTACATAGACCGGACCGCTGGTGATCCACCCGTGTTCAGCCTCCCAAGAACTGGGATTACAGGCGTGCGCCACCATACCCAGTCTCAATCGCCATCTCCGCGCACCCCGAGGGCGGGGCCAGCATGGCACACTGGGGATTGAACCCAGACTGCTGCGTCTGCCTAAGCAGGTGCTTTAAGCTGCTGAGCTATTTGGCTGGTCCTACATGGTGGTAATTCTTAAACCACAGTGGGATCAGATCTCACCAACGCCTGCCCTGCCCCTGCCCGGTGGCTGGTGCATAGGAGGTACTGAGTGTGTGTTTGTAGATTTGCATCCACCCTAGGGGTTAGGTGCCCTGTGCACAGTCTTGGCTGCACCTTGGACTTCTGTGGGGAGCTGTTTTCTTGGAGGGAGAGAGCTTTAGACATCACCTATTACTTGGCCCCTACTCTGAAGACTCTTTTCATAAAATTTTAATTGACACAGAATAGTTGTCTATTTATGGGGTAAAGTGCTTTTCTGATACATGTACTCACTATGGAATGAATATATCAGGGTAGTTTACAAATCTAGCACCTCAAATATTTATCTTTTTTGTGGTAAGAATATTCAAGGGTCCTTTCTTTGAACCATTTGGAGATAGACATTACATCATCATCATCATCATCATCATCATCATCATTATTATTATTATTATTATTATTAGGAGGTGGTGTCACTGGGGCTGGAATTAAGGGCCTCACCTGTGCTAACCCTGAGCTCTTCTACTGAGCTATAGCCCTAGTCCAGAAATACAGAGCATAACAAAAAATATGATAAATATTTAAAATTTTTAAAGTTCCTGCTGTAAAGGACACACTGCTATGAATCCCCCTCAGAATACATCTGTTCACTGAAGGCTGGCCAAATAGCTCAGTGGATTGAAGCGCCTGCTTAGGCAGACCAGCGGCCAGCTCAGATCCCGGGCGAGCCATGCCGGCCCTGCCCCCCGGAGCATGCTGAGATGGGATTGAGACTGAGCGTGGTGGCTCATGCCTGTAATCCCAGCTCGTTGGGAGGCTGAACACAGGCGGATCACTATGAGTCTGATCTACGTAGTGAGATGCTCTAGACCCTGTAGATCCTGTCCTAAAATACAAACAAACTAACTAAAACCCACATCTGTTCACTTCCAACACACTTATCCTGTCATTCTTGCCACTTTCCCAAGCAGTCTGGGAGTCCTCTTTTTGAGATGCTTAGTTGCGCTCTGATAGTTACCTCTGGGTCCTGAATTCATGCCGTCTTAATTAGAATACCATCAGCATACCTCACAGACCTAGACAAAACAGTCCTAAAATTCATCTGGAACCAGAAGGGATCTAGACTACCAAAAGCAATCCTGGGAACAAAGGAAAGGCAGGAGGCATCACAATCCCTGACTTGAAATTATACTACAAAGCCACTGTGATAAAATCAGCATGGTAGTGGAAAAAAATAGACCTGAGGATCAATGGAACAGATCAGAAGATGCAGACACGACTGCATGCACACTCAGCCACCTTATCTTTGACAAAGGGGCCAAACATGTTCACTGGAAGAAAGACAGCCTCTTTAATAAATGGTGCTGGAAAGACTGGCTTTCTATGTGCCAAAGGCTAAAACTAGATCCAGGTCTATCACCACGTACTAAACTACAGTCAAAATGGGTTGAAGATTTAAATATTAAAATGATTAGCTTTCCTGGTAATTTTGATCTTGGGGAAGAGCCAGCAATTGCTTGGTTCCAGGGCTGGTGAATAGGTGGATGCGGACACACGGTGACATTTTTGTGAGCCTGCCTCCTGTTGGATGGCATGCAGCAGCGACATTTACTGCATTTTTTTGATCACACTTTGTAGAGTCACTTGCAAAATAAAAGACTTCCAGAACTGCTTCAGAAAGTGTCAAAGAGCCTGGGCATGGTGGTACATACCTGTAATCCCAGCCAGCACTTGGGAGGCTGAAAACAGGAGGATCACTATGAGTCCAATCTGTGTAGTGAAGCCTGTAGACCCTGTACTAACTACATTTAAAAAAACAAAAATAAAAAGAGAAAGTGGCAAGAATGATGACATATTATGTTGGAAGGAAGGGGGAGCATTTAGAGGGAAATTTGTGCCAATGTGTCTTTTGCTGTAGGAATATTTAAAAAACATTGAATATTCACTGTAGTTTTTGATCACACCTCATATCTCTGATCCCAAGGATCGCACTCAACCCACACCATCTCTCCCCTCTCCTTCCCTAGATAATTCCTTTTTCTTCTTAGATCTCACCTTGATGGTCACTGCCTCTGGCCAGGCCCTGGATGGACAGATTCCTTCCTTGTATCTATTCATAGGCAAGGACTGAGGCATAGAAGGCTGGCTGCAGTCAGGCACCCTCTTGTGGACCGAAAACTTGAGGGGGTCAGCTGTTGGCCTTGTGTGGTCCTTCATTGAGAAATGCTGCCCCATGAAATTAAAAATAACCCTGGAGAAATTCCAGGGTCTGTGACAAGGATTGTAAAACTGCACTGAACGAGTGAATGAGAGAATGAACGAATGAATTCTTGAAGACGCCGAAGGCACCTCACTTAGGGGTGCATCTTCCACGTTTCATCCTCTGTATAAATGTGGTTTATCCAATTACCACAAGGTATTTGGTCAGGCCTGCAGCATGCAGTGAGCCGTAGCTTTGCTTCTGTGGTCTATAATTTTCCAATAATTAGACTTTCTTGTGCCTATATCTTGTGGCTGGAATACGGTTCAGTTCTACCTCTGTTGCTAAAGTAACTGCATACATAAGCCCTTACACACATGCTGTAATAGTGTTGGGCTACTGTGAATTTGTGCCATTTAGGTAACTTTCAATCTACTTTCAGGACAACATAATTACATGGTTGAGTTATTTTTAATTTCATGGGGCAGCATTTCTCAAGCCTCAGCCATTCCGGTGTTACCTTTCAGATTTTTGCCTTCTTGTATACCTCCTCTGTGGGGCCGTGAACTTAATATTTTCCTTTAAGCCCACTGATTTAAAATGTCAGTAAATGTACTCATTAGAAACATCAGTAAATGTAGTTGGAAAGCAAAAATTATATGACCACAGGAAACAGAAGATCAGTTAGATATTCTTCAAGTAAAAGGTAATCAGCAAATATACGACCTCCACACAAACAATGCAAATAGAACGATGCTACTAAATATTTGTGCCTTTGAGCGTAAGCTTATTCTTTCTTCCTTGTAAGGGGAGATTGCCAAATGTTGTGGAAGGTGGTAAAACCCATTAGCTTTAATCTGAGACATTGCCTAAGTGTAATTACAAGGACTGAGAAAGAATTGAAGAAGAGTAATGTTTGCATGCGGTGATCCAGGATTTATTTAGTATCCAGCCTATGTTATAGGGTATTTTTAAAATATGCAAACTCATTTGTAGGAACTCAGAGTCTGCTCTTAACAACTGATGTCAGTGGCCAAATTTGATGTCTTGGTGCTAAGCTCACTGCAATTTATTTTGTTTTTCTCCAGTTCTTCTGTAGCCAAATCAACAGGGTGGAGACTGAGTGGCTCTTGAGAGCTTTTGTTCTGCCTCAGCTGTGAAGCTGAGAACCACTCATGACCCCAGGTGCCTTTGAAGCAGATCTGCCCAAGCTGGAAGTCGGGTTTTATCGTGCGCGTTTGCTCTCTGATCTTGTGTGGTAACGCTTCACCTACACGGTCTCAGCTGCAAAGCGTGAGGGGTGGTGTCCACCGCGCAAGGTGGATGTTAAGGATTAATGAAAAAGGGCTGTGGCGGATCCCCCGTGGGCCATAACTGGTAATTACTGTCCATCCTGTAAGTTCCAAGAGAGCAACGTGTTGTCTTTCCTGGTGCCACAACACAGCGCCTGGCATCTGGTAGACGCTTACTAGAAATATGGTACTTGAACAAGTTCAAGGGCACAGAAGGGGGTATAACGATAAGGACAGCTCGCTGCTCATGCCCCTTTCTTCGCAGATCTCCTATGAACTGGGTTGAAAAGTATGATGTGTCAATTTAGAGATTGCCCAGGAGGGGAAGGATGGCCCCTGAGGTTCTTGGGGCCAGCGGTTGTTTTGACAGTTAATATCAATCAGCGGCTTCGAATGGTTTGGTAGGACCGTGGGAAATGAGCACAGCAGGTGTGACACCACGGGATCACAAACCACGGGATAAGAAAGGTTCAGCACCTTCTTTTCTTTTTATCCAGGGGGAAACTGGTCTGGAGAGAAGCGGTGACTGGACAAGGGTCAGCCAGCCGGTTTCCAGCAAGCCAGCCGCTTCCGTGCAGAGGCCTCTGACGCCTGGTCCAGGGCTCCGCTCCACATCACGCCCAGTTGTTATTTGCCTCCTCCAGCTGTGGTGCCATAAGAGGTTCTGCTTGTTTTTCTTCCCAGAACTTCGCAAAAGCCCTGGCTTCACTTCTTCTTGGGACTAGGTCCACATTCTCCCCCAGCACCTGCAGAACGCAGGGAATGCTGGGAGTCTCTTCTGGCTCAGGGCAGGCGCGGGCGCCCCCACAAGGGCCTGCTGAGTCCCCAGGGCTGAGGTCGGGGTGTGCTTACCGGAGTTGAACCGCAGCAGCGCCCGAGAAGCACAGCCTGCTTTTCCTCCCCAGGGTCTCTTTGTTGGACTGAACTGTGTTTATTCTTTAATATTACGCAACACTAATGAATATGGAAAAGGCAAAAAATATTAAGGAAAAGGAAAACAACGACTGCAATCCCACCAGCGAGAACCGCAGTTAAAATCTTGCTGCGCTTCCTCCCTGTCTCGGATTCTTTTCTCCACCCTCGGTAGGTTCACACCCTGCCCACAGAGCTGTGCACAGCCTTCCTAGCCACTATGTTAGAGCCTTTGCCCGTGCTACCGGCTGGCTTTCTTTTCTGCCAGAGCATTAACTTTATTCATGGATTTACAGACAATAAATTATTTTCATATTAAAGTCAGCATGACTATGCTTTGAAATAGATGACAAGATAGGTCTGAATTTTGTAAACAGAGAGTTTCGGGGCTGGGGAGACAGCTCGGTGGTCTAAGTGCCTGTCTGGTAAGCGCAAGGACCTGGGTTCGATCACCAGGCACCACAGGCTGGGCTGGCACCGTGCTGGATGCAGTGGGCCACCAAAACGGGGCATAGAGGCGCACGCCTGTAATCCTAGCGCTGGGGAGGCTGAGACAGGAGGATCGCTATGAGTCTGAGCTGCATAGAGAGACCCTGTGCCAAATAAATAAATTAATTAAAGATTTATTTTAATATAGAGTTTCAAAGAAAAATGTGCTTGTGTCCTTGGTTTCTTCCCAGACCCTCCAGCTTTGCCATTTATGGGGCAGGGTGTGGGAAAGCTGGGACAACTTAGAGGCGTGTTATATCTGTTCTCCGAGCCATGTGTATTTAATATGTGATGCAGTATATTATCTATACTCAATATAGTATTTACATGTCATAGCTTGTGATATACTTACTATGTAATAATGTATAATCACTTTATTGAGATAGACTTCATACCTTGTAATTCACTTACAGTGGACATTGCGGTGGTTCTCGGTATATTCCTAGAACTGTACAGCCACCATCACCATCAATTTTAGAACATTTTCATTTCCTCAGAGGAAGACCCTGCGCACATCGGCAGCCAGTTGCTCTCTAATCCCCTCCCTCCCAGCCTAGGAAACCCCACACATCTACTTTCTGTCTCTCTAAATTTGACTGTTTTAGATATTCCATGCAAATGGAATTCACAATACATGGTCTTTATTCTGGCTTTAAAAACAACAGTATTTTAACATAGGTTGTGTTATAGTTTGTGTCTAGATGTCCCCTCAAAGCCTCATGCGGTCACGGTGGGGGGCTGAATCTGGAATTTGTGACGGATTCATTCTCTAGTGCAGGGATTATAGGTGTGAGGGCTACCCCCACCTAGGGTGGGCAGCCTGCATACAACAGAAGAGGCAGAAAGAGTCTTCTCTCTTCTCCTCCCCCTTTCGCTCTGGTTGCTTTTGTTGTTTGCTGCTGCCATGAGCTGCTGCCCTCTGCCCTGTGCCACTCTGCCTTGGAGCCAGCCGAGTATGGACTGAAACCTCCACTAACTGAGAGCTAAGTAGACCTTTCCTTCCTTAATTCTGGGCATCAGGTATTTTGGTTTAGAAATGAGAGAAAAGTAACAAGACAATGTTAAGACAGTATTTAACAGAGCTGAGATTTACGCATGCCATAGCATGCATCAGTGCTTCATTGTTTTCTATGACTGAGTAATATTCCATGATATGGCCAGTTCCCATCTTGTTTATCCATTCACCAGTTGATGGATCTTCGGATGGTTTCTGCTTTTTGATTATTCTAAATAATGCTACTATGGGGATGTGTGTTGGAGGGTTTCTTTTTGTGTTTGAACATGTAGTTTCATTTCATCTAAGAACATGATCACTGGCTCCTACAGTAACTATGCTACTTTTCTTTTTAGGAATGCCCCGATGTTTTCTGACACAGCTGCACTGTTTTGCACGCCTGTTGGCAGGGTAGGAGAGTTCAGGCGTCATTCCATTCTCTTCGGTACTTGCTCTGGAGGGCATGAAACTCCATCTCGCTTTGACTTTGATTTGTGTTTCCGGAATGACTAAGGATGCGGGGCATCTTTTCTCAGCTTACGAGCCACGAGCCTCTTGTTATCTTTGCAGAAGAGACAACTCAGATCCTTGGCCCATTTTCAAACTGGGTTATTTGATGTTTTATTGTTGAGTTGTGAAAGTTCTTTATATATTCTAGATATGAGTCCCTTAGAAGCTATATGAATTGCAAATTTTTCTTCCAAGTCTGTGGGTTGCTTCCACTCCTTTGATGTTATCTTTTGAAGTGCAGAAGTTCTTTTTAATTTTTAGGAAGTCTCCAGAGTATTTTCAGGAGATGATTTTTAGGATGACTTCGAGTTTCATGTAAGGATGCCACAGGAGCATGAATACCACCATGAGCAACTCGCTGTTTTATCAATGCCTGTTGTCTAACATTGTGTTGTTTCTAGTTTCTTCCGTATGTTAATCTATTAGATAATAGGTTACCGTTATCTAATGGGATAACACACTCTGTTATTAATGTGTCTCTGGGAATAAATCTTTATGCACAGATCTGATGGCCCCAGAAGTGCAAATACTGTGGGCATGAGTGTTTTCCCACTCACAGGATCCCTGCCGCCTCCCCTCCTTTGCTCTTCAGCCCTTTAATGATAAGTGTGCCTGTGGTCACCACTTCCATCATCTACAAAAGACAACGTCCTCACTTTAAAATGTGTTCTTCCTGGCTGGTCCGGAATGAACTTTTCTACAACTTCATCTGAGGAAAGAATCTTGAGGTCGATGAGAGAGACACCACTGGGTTAAGTCCTACAGGTCCTTTGGAAAAATCCAGTTTTAGCGCTTTTCTGCACAAACAAAAATCCTCCGGAATGAGAAATATTGTCAACTAATGATCAGGGGACTCAATGTCAACTCTGCAAGTACTTAGCTGGTGAAAGTGAGCACAGCTCGTTCTAGTTGCTAAGATACCTAGGCTGAACTGTGACTTTTGGTCCTCCTTCTTCAGCCTCCCAGAGTGCTGAGATTACAGGATGTATCTCCATGCCCAGCTCATTCTGGTGTTTTTGATGACCTCATTGACCACAAAAGCTTTAGAGACCAATACTCTTGGATTCATACTGGAAGCCAAGGTGGGTGTGTGTGGGCAGGAAACACAACCAAGGAAGTTGGCCACTAAGAACCTCAAGATCTGAGGTGAGTTTTTTCCTAAGGCACAACCACAACTCAGTCCAACTGGGTGGGGGTGGGGTGGGGAGTGGGGGTGGGGGTGGGACAGATCTCTCCGGCGCCTCTTAAAGGAGGGAATTCCACCAGGGACAGGAGAACTTCTTTCAGAGGTGAATGATTCATGGATTTTCTTTGCTGAATTTTCAAAGACCTCTTGGGACACCCCATTTTCTTTCCTGCTCCCCAACATCACATGAAAAGAATGTGAAAACCTGTGAACCAGGAGGCAACCAACGAACTCAAAGCCTCAGAGAGCAATCAGGTTTACAAGCCCAGGATGCCTCGCGGTGGGACTGACTGTAGACAGCTGAGCCCGGGAAATGGAGTGGAGTGTTGGTTTAGGCACGGGCTGGCTCCTCCTGTGCTTCTGGTCCTGGGATTATGGAGCCCTTTTTGGTCTCTGACTCCTTTGGGAAGCCAAAGGCAGCTCCCCACACACTCACTACCACAAACACTTTGAAGAAGGCTTTGGACCATTGCAACCCAATCATAGGTTGTTAGGTGGTTCTGGAAAGCAAGGCTGAAGCTGTCCAATCCACTGAGGGAAAAAAAATGCAGTGTGTACTGCAATCAGCCTTGTTAGAGAGGGTCGTGATGATGCAAATCAGGGGCTGGCACAGTTTTTCTTAAAGGGTCAAATATGTTAAGCCTACATCTCTGGCCCAGTCATACAGTACTAATGCAACAGCAAACAGAAACATCAAAACAACCCCCCGGATTGCAGGAAGATTTATTTAACATCAGGTAGGCACTGACTAGGACTCAATCCCAAAATATCAGGCTTCAAAGGCTCAGGGAGGGATGGAAGGAGGTTTTTATGGGGTTGCAGAGGAGGGGGCATGGAGGTAGAGTGCTTGGCCATCTTTGATGGGTTCTTACAACGTGCATCACAGTGACCAGCTATTTCTAGGAGACAGAAACAACCGGAACTGCAACTAGAACTATTACCTGGGCAGCTGAGAAGCAGAAGCACGCTGGCAGGGGCTGGGGGCACTTCCTGTTCCGCTACCTCTTGCTGCAACTTCCCAGGTTGCTGTCGGAGTGTGAAAGCAATAATAGACAACGCATGCATGAACGGACACACTTGTGCCCCGATAGAATTTCATTGACAGAACCAGAGAGCAGGCCTCGCTTGGCTCATGGACCGTAGTTTTCTGATTCCTGATAATAGTCCTAGTCAGATTGCAGGGGTCACCTAGTACCAGCCAGGGGCTGAGCTGTTCACTAAAGTCACTGTACCTATTCGACAAGCGAGGAGTCAATTTCAGAGAGGTTTCTGTGGGTGCTCGTGTTGATGACTCAGCTGGTGACTGATGGAGCGTAGATTTTGGCTTCATTGTTTTATTCCTAAGGATGGGTCACAAGCACGTTATCACTAACAATAAATAATAATGAAAGCCTTAATCGGAAGTCTACTATGGGCTGGACATGAGGCTAAGTCCCTTATTCTGAATATGGTGTGCCCCCTGAAAAACCCAGGATGTTGAAGCCCTCACTGTCCATGCAGTGGTGTGGGAGGTGGGGGCTTTGGCGGTGAATAAGCCTCGAGAGTGGAGTCCTCAGAGAAAGTTACTGGTCCTACAAATGGGCCCTAGACAGGTCCCTCGCCCCTTTTGCTGTGACAGGGTACAGTGAAAAGGAGGTCATCTATGAGATGTCCGCTCTCACTCTCATGGACACTAGATCTGCCAGTGCCTTGACCTTGGGCTTCCCAGCCCCCCAAACTATTACAAATCAGCATCTCTTGTTTATAATCCACTCATTTTATCTCCATTTATGACATTTCTCTCGGTCCCTCTCTCTCTCCTCCCTTCTTCCCCCTCTTAGGCTGGCTTGAACTCACAGCAATACTTCTGCCTCTACCTCTCACGTGCTGAGACTACAGGTGTGGACCATGATGCCTGACTTGGTATTCTTCTTTCAAATTTTTTTGTTTTTAATTTTAGGGCCTCACTACTAGATTAGACTCGTAGTGATCTGCCTGTTTAAAGCCTCCCAAGATCTGGGATTACAGGCACATGCCACCATGTCCAGTCTCAATCCCTGTCTTAGCATGCCCTTGGAGCAGGGCTGGCATGGCAGGCCGGGGGATCGAACCCTGGGCCCCTGCACCTGCTTGCATGTGCTTTAATCTGCTGAGTTATTTGGCTGGCCCTGGGTGTTCTTTTTTAGCAGCCTCAATGGATTAAGGGCCACATAGGGCGCCACAACTCACTCACTAGTATTATGAGGACATGGAGCCACAGATAGGATAAGCCACTTGCTTTGGGGCACATGGGGCCATAGGACCTACTAAGCTACATCACATGGTGGACCCACACAGCTAGGTTAGCAGAGGGGCAGCCCTGAAACCACTACTGCAGGCTCCAGCTTCTTGGGCCATGACTCCAAGTTTACAGGTTGAGGTATTGTTTCATTTTTCATCCCAGAGGCCTTGGGCCCTGGCCAATCAGGACGTAGCCTGGGGATAGGATCCTGGGCCAGGGATGGTCCCAGAGACAGTGCTTGGAGCAGACTTCTCTGGGATTTTGTGGGTCTCGCAAGACAGAGCTGTTCTGCAGAGACCTGCCGGTGTGGGGAGGAGCCAAATGAGAGGCCCTGGAGGCCTAGAAATGCCAGGGGCTCTGAGTCTCTGGAGGTCAAGGCCTTGTCTGCCCAAGAGAATCCAAGGCCCAGGGTCCCTGAGCAAACAAATTTAGTCCTTGTGTTTCACCCACAGTGCTCTGAGCCAGGAACCCCACACCTCCTGTCTGCCTTGGGCTCGGCGTCCGCCTCTACACCAGTTATAAACTTTTTCTACCTAGGAGAGCAGGGTAAGTGCACTTTTCAAAAATAAGAAAGTCAGCCCCGTTGCTATGACGAATTCTTCTGTTTTCTAAAGTTCTAAGTTTTTTTCATGGCCCACATAAAAAGGTACATACAGTTTCCCTGGTAAAACGCATGGAAAAATCTCCCTTGCATGCCCAGCCTGAAGGAGGACTGAGGCCACAGGCCTGGGCAGCTTGTTTTAAGGCCTTGGCCAGCTCAGCCAGCTCTGCCCGGCAGAACCCCACGCACCCCACCAGCAGAGCCTGAAATGTCCTTGCGGGCCCATGTACACGAGCCTTTCTTACCAAAATATCTGAAAAGCTTGCTTTCAAATAATTCATACCATTGTGGGTTTTTATGAAGAATAAATTATTCATCGTGTTCTTGCGGTTTGCACTTTTCTGTTTCTGACGCTGCAAGCTGACTCACTCGCGTCTCCAGGCCCGGAATCAGATCCAGATCCACCTCGTTTTGCCTTTTTCTCTTGGTGTCCGAGGGCCCATTCCCCTAGGGCTTTAGGGTTCAGGTACCTCTGCAGATCCCTACAGGTTCCTGGACTCCAGGTCTGGGTTTCTAATGAGGGACCCTGGAAGCCAAGCCGAGCCAAGGACACTGGGCGGCTCCTGGAGCCTCACTTTTCCCAAATGCAGAATGGATGAGTACAGGAGAAAAGTATGCACAGAACCTGAGCTGGAGAGGGACCAGGAGGGGAAGGGGGAGGGAGAGCCACCAGGTGGGAAGGTTAAGCAGGACTTTGGTGACTGAAGCCCCTGCAAAGGCTTCCTCCTGGCCACAGGCCCAAGGGAGGGGGAAGGGGAAGGGGGTAGGATGCGGGGTGGGAGGGTGAGATGCTCCCTCAAGGACTTGGGCGGGCCTAGGGTTCAAGAGCCCTGTTCTTCGGAGCCTGGGATGGCTCGGGTTTTCCTGACTAAGGAGAGAAAGGAGGCTGAGCTACCAATCAGAGATGGGTGGGAGGCTAAGGCAGCGGGATGGGAAAAGGGACAGGTCGGAGGAGGGAGCCAGTGGAGGAGATGACGTCCCTGGCCACCTAGGCCTCGGGGTGCGCCAGGTTCTTGGGACTTTACAAGGATGACTTTCTCTCCTTCCCATAGGGCCCCACCCAGTGGGTGCTATTATTATCCTGTTACAGAGATTGGAGCAGAGGCTCAGAGAGGTGAAGTCACTTTCCTGAGGGCTCACAGCCTATGAATGACACAGCTGACATGCAAACCCTGGCTCCCGGCTCCAGAGTGAGGCTCTACTTCCTCATGCGAACCATGGCAGAAACAAGGCCAGCACCAAGAGGGAGAGTAGGGCTCTGCTATGAGGAAGCTGAGCTTCCGGAAACAACCCACAGGTACTGCAACACCCCTGCGCCATGCACAGTGCCCACACCGACCAGAGTGTCCTTCCAGCGGGTCCTGTGAGGTCGGAATTACCATTTCTATTCTATAGTGGGGGCATTTGAGGCCCAGAGAGGAGGGGTAACTTGCTCAAGATCACACAGCAAGGATGTGGCTTGGATTTGGACCCAGCTCATTCAGACATGCAACAAAACGTCGTGCATGTATGTGTACGTGTGTGTTGTGTTCTTGACCTCTAGGATGACTGCTCTGACACACAACAGCGCTGGTGCTTCTCATCCACTGGTAGTAGCTCATGCTAAGAGCTGGCCCTGGGGAGGGCAGTGGGTGTGGGGTCGGGTCTACAGGGTGATGGCAGCTCAGGGGCAGAGGCAGACACCACCAGGAAAACTGAGAGGGTAGTGTGACTGGGAAAGGGTGGATGCGGGGCAGGCACAGACTGGCCCGGTGGGAGGGGCCACCCCATTTGGTGGAGGGAGGGACAGCCCTGGGAGACTGGCTGGGAAGGGACATCTGGGCCAGCTTCCCAGACTGACCAGGTGACGAAGTGGTGGGGCAGGGGGCCCAAGAGGGCACATGTGGTAGAAGAGGTAGCCAGGACAAGGGTGGCCAGGGTTGAGACCATGCAATGGCTCTGAACAGGAGGTAGGGTGGTGGGCTATGCCTGCCGCTGGGGGGATGGGCGGGGACAGAGGAGTGAGAAACAAGTGCGTGTGTGTACATGTGTCTGTGTGTCTACAAGGCTTGGGGCTGTTGTTAACCTTCTCTGGGCCTCCATTCCACCGGGTAGGAATTGGAAGCCACTCCAGGACCCTGACCAAGATCAGCCGGCTCCATTGCTTTAGCCCTGTGGTGAGGCAGAGATCTGGTGGAAGGGCAGAGAGAGAGAGAGAGAGAGAGAGAGAGAGAGAGAGAGAGAGAGAGAGAGAGAACCAGAGAGGAAGGGGCAGGAGGCCACCTGTGGTCCTGAAGGTCACACCCCCATCTGCTCTCCTCTAGGCTCTGCCTCCTCTTTCTGTCACCTCCAATTAATGTCATCAAATTATGATCTCATGAACAGATAAATCCACTCGATGAAGTCAGATCCCTGTGATCCGGTCACTTCCCCCAAGGCCTGTCCACTGGCAAGCCAAGCCTCCAGCACAGGAGTCTTGGGGGACATTTCAAATCTGGCCCCTAGCACCACCGCACCACCTGCTCCCTGCTCTGACCCAAGATGACATCAGCCGGTGGTACCTCTCAGTCTCCAGATCTGTGATCCAATCCCCTGTGCATAGGCCCTGCTCTCACCATGGAAGGGGACAGGGACTAGGGTTTAGGATGGGGACTTCTAGAGGGCCTGCGTTCTGCCAGCCACAGCTGTCTAGCTGGTTCTCTTCAGATGGCGTGCTCCCTAAGGCCCTTACCTGGTGACCACAGTGTCCTCAGGAGAGCTGTCTCTTGCCCAGAGAGGGGGCTCCCTTAGACAGTCCCTGTGAGTCCCAGACACAGTCGTGGCTTGCCCTAGGCCACGAAGTCACTCTCATTCCCATGTGGCCTGTGTACACCTCAGAGGAAGTCCAACAGAGGCCCCGCCTGGGCATGCAGGGCACCCTGCACATCGGAGAGAGCATTCGGGCTTCCTTGGTGCGGGTGCCTCTGTGAACCTACTCTGACCATCCGATGACCAGGCAGAACCAGGGAGGGCCAGGGTACCATTCAGCTTTAACTGGAATTTCAGGGCTTCCTATTAAGGATCAATCCTAAATGGATCCCAAAGAGCTCAGGAGTTATGATATAAGCTTTATCTATGCTCGAAGCAGCCGCTGTGGAGCCAGGGCAGCTGCGAGCCAGAAGCAGCTGGGATCTCCAGGGCCAACGTTTCCCCTTTTGCAGAAGGAGCAACCAGGCTGGGGAAAGCAAAGCCCCCCATACACACACCAGGACAGGCATTGCTAATCAATTGCTGTGCTCCTTCCAGCCAGGCCAGAAAGCGGCCTCAGATTCCCCCTAGCACAGAGCTCCAGGAATCTAGAAGTAGCTAAGCAGAACTGGGCACCAAGGAGAAAGCAAGCTAGGTCCTCCCCTTGGGCCCTGCGGAGGTTCCAAGGCATGGACAGGTTTCCTTTCCCGCTCTGAGGAGGCCCACTGCTCTCAGGTGCCCACATCTCTGTCAGGCCTTAGGTTTGAAAATCTTATTTAAAACAAAAGCAGAAAATAAAAATAAAAATAAAAAAAATAAAACAAAAGCAGACCTGGGCATGGTGGCCCATGCCTATTATGCCAGTATTAGGGAGGCTGAGGCAGGAAGATGCCTCAGAGTTGCCTCACCTTGGCAACTTGGTGAGACCTTGAAAAGGGGGCGGGAATTAGGTCAGGGTGAAGGACCTGGACTCAGTCTCCAGTACCATGGGTGGGGGGGCAGGGGTGCGAGCGGGGTGTGTGTGTGGGGGGGGGGGTTGAGGGAGAGAAAACAAAAGAAAAAGAAGCACACTTTTCACTCCAAGGATGAGAAACCCAAGCCTCAGGCCTTAACCACAGGAGCCAAAGGATGGTGGCTTTCCACTGGCTGGCAGTGTGGGCTCAGGGTTGTAGACCCTGTCTCAGGCTGTAAGTTCTCATCCCCTAGGCATCTGGCAGATGTAGCTCCAGCAGTTGACGAAACCCAAGTCTGGTGCAGCCTCAGGAGGCCCAGGGAGACCCGAGGTAGCTGCACCCCGCTCTGGGGCGGGGTGGGGGGTGGTAGGGGGGAAGGAGGAGGTGGAGTGGTGGTATTCCTAATCCACTGGAAGCTGGCTTCTCCCAGCGCCCTTCCAGGCTCCCATGTGTGCCCAGCTCTGTCCCCTTCTTCCCTCTTTCCCTCCTATCCCTAGCCCAGCCCTCCTATCTGTGGCTCAGAAGGCTGAAGGGCTGGCCCAGGCCACACAGTGGGCAGAGGCGGAATGGACTGGGGCCAGGTCTGGTAGCAATGCCTCCGCTCCTCCCTACTGTCTGGCAGTGCCATGGTCACCGTTGCAGAGTGTTTCTGTGTGGCCGTAGCGCAGTGGTTACACAGAACTGAGAGTTCCCGCAAGCTTCTGAGGGCTCCTTCATCACCGCCCTGCAGGGTCCGCTGCCCTGGGCCAGGAGATATAGTCTGTTTCTGCTCTATTACTAGCTGCTGGGCAACCTAGGGTGAGTCCCTGCCTTCTCTGTTCCCATCTGCACTGACAAACCCAGGAGAGTTGAAAGATTGGGAGTCAGTTAGGCTGTGTCTGATTTCTAACTCGAGGGAGCTGTGTGACGTTGGACAAATGCCTTAACCTCTCTGTGCCTCACATCATTTACTGGGAAATGGAAGAGTTGCAGTGGATGGTCTCTAAGTGTTAAACCTCCTGAATTAAGGGTTGGGGATGGCAGGGGAGCAAGGTGAGATTCTGAGTCGGCTTGGGGGTTATGGTTGGCAGACACCCCCAAGCCTTAAGACAGTCCCCAGTGCCCCAGTGTCTAAGAGGTGACTAGGTCACCAGTGAGCGAGTCACTGCACGGATGGCTGCCCCTCTCTGCTCTTTCACCTGCTGCTTTCCAAGTGGGGCCAAATACCCTGGAGCCCCTCACTGGGCGCTAGCACCTTGAGCTTGAACTTCCCAGCCTCTAAACAGTGAGCCCAAAACACTTCTCTTGTGTATAAGCTTCCCAGCCTCTGGGATTCCGTTACAGCAACAGCAAACAGACGACAATGGATGATGGCGGTCATGCCCCCCATCCACCTGCCTACCACTCCGAATCCCAGAATAAGCAGCACCCAGCTGCTCCCCCTTCTCCCTGCGCCCCTTTTGACCCCTCCTCCCTACCCTTCTCTGCTCCCCTCCTGGCTACCTGCTTCACTTCTGCTCCTTTCTTTCTCCTCCTCTGCCCCCTCCTTCCCCGCCTCTTTTCTCCTCTGTAAATGTTATTCCAGGCAATCCTGTCTTTCTGGAATGTTATTCTAGGCTTTGGAATCAGACAGACCTCTGTCCAGGCCTGACTGTGAGTCTGAGCTGAGTGCCCTGGCCACAGCAGTCTGTCTGTGGCCTCAGTGTGCTCATCTGTAAAATGGGCCATGATGCCTCCAGAGTTGGTGGTGACTCCTGGGTGGGCTTTCACCACAGATGCACTTGGCTCAGGTCATGCACCCGAGGTCACTGCTGTCATTTCTTTGGTCTGGGAGGATAAGGCCCAGGCCCTGGGCCCAGCCAGCCTGGTTGGAATCCCAGCTCTGCCATCGAATATCTATGTGATTCAGAAGAAAGACTTAACCTTTCTTTACCTCCATTTCCTTATTGGGAAAAGGTGGGTAACAATGTCACCTCCTTCTCAGGATTGCCACGAGGATTAGATACCCAGTGCCCAGGACCTTAGGGAGCTTAGCTGCTTTGGTTACCCCGTGGCCTGGAGTGGGGACAGAGGAATCAGGTACCAGAGGTGGAGTGGACGGAGGACAGAGCACTCCCCAAGGAGAGTGCTCCCTGGTCAGGACCAAAGGATGTAGTTGGGGGCGATGGGCTGGACCTAGGGGTGCCCGCATTGCCCCCCATCCTCCCCACCCCCCCGGCCCAGCATGCCCAGCGCAGCTTCTGTGGGTCAGCAAAGGCTTCCTGGGAGAGGATGTGGACTTCAAGAGGGAAGAAGGAGCTGTAGACCACTGGCCACAGGCAGCACCCAGGTACAGGGATGACACACAGAGCCCAGTGCGGTGGGGGTTGGGACAGAAGGCCCAGCTTCCCTGTCTGAGTCCAGGCTCCCACCCCTTAGGGACCCTACGCCCCTCTCAAGCTGCCCCGGGCTACATATGTTCCTGGTTTGCGCCCAGACAGTGGGCACAGCTCCCGGGTTGTCCTCAGCGGGCCGCTGCCACCCACAACCCAGCCGGCCCAGGCCCGCGGGGGCGCTGGTGGGAGGCCCCCCTCCTGCAGCTGGCTCCCCCCGCCCTCCGCAGGAGCCCGTTTCCTGCTCCTCCCTCTCGCCTCCCTCCAGCTGTTTCTCTGGCTGAGTTCTTCCCCTGTCCCATTCAGTCCTGACCAGGAGCTGCCCGGGACTGGACAGAGCACCTTCCTGCGGTAAGGAGGACAGCCCTGCAGGGCCCTGAGCTCGGGGGATCCCAGAGCCTCTTCCATGAACTCAGAGGACGGCTTCTGGGCAAAAGCCATCGCCAGAGGAAGTGTGTGGTGTGGCGCGGAGTCTCCCGCACAGCTCACAGTGGCCCCAAGCCACAAGAGCCCTCGGGAAGACCAGACTGCAGACAGAGGAGGAGGAGGAGCAGGTATCGCATTTGGCTTTGACAGCTTCCACAGGGCCGGGCTGGGGAGTGCTAGCAGAGAGTGAAGTTCCGCTCTTATAACAGTATTTGCCAAAAGGAAAGTTTTTGCTAGGTTCAGATTTCAGAAGTTATGTATGTATGCTCCTTGTTAAAAAACAAAACAAACAAAAAACCCCAACAAAACCAGCAACATCTCTAAGTGTCTGAGTACACACACTCACCGTTTTCCTTGCAAATCCACCTCCTCCTTGGCCGCAGACCGTGGGCTTCCTTGTCACCTGTGCCCTTCCAACGTGCATTTTAATAACCACGTAGAAACGATGCCCTGGAATGGATGGAGTCCTTTTGCTCTTGCGTTTGCTCCCATTTTCTTTCCTGTTGTTATAAATCGGACCACAGCGAATGCTCTATCATGCACGTCATCTTTGTGTGGGGGTCCTGGGGGTCCTTTTCTAGAGGTAAAATAGTTGCCCGTTTGTAAGACATCTGGCACCTGCAGGTGGTGGCAGCCCACACTCTCTGGGCCGCTACATCGGGGTGCGATGTTCTCACAGACTCATCCACCGTCTTGCCTGGAATCTGCTCCTTACACCTTCCCGGGGAGCTGTGCTGAGTGTCAGGATGCTTCAGTTTGCGTTTCTTTATTAGTGTTCATCATCGGTAATCAGTTAATCGTTCGCTTTTCTCCTGTGATGATCCTATTAAAGTCTGTTCCCACACGCCCCCCTCACCCCCGTGTTTATCTTTTCTTTTTCTTATTGAGGTTGAAGTGTCCCTTGCTTATGATGGATAGGAGCCCGTGGCTGGTACTCTCTATTGAAAATATTCCGCTCGCACCCCTCTGCTCTGGGGCTGGTGTATTTTAAACAAGCTTTTAGCCAAATTCCAAATAAATAACATGTCACCGTGATCGAGTGGCTACTGCCCTCAATCCAGATCTCATGTCTGAGGTCACATCATGAGCGAGTAGCTAGCTCTGTGTGTCCCGAGAAGCGCCACATCCCTTTTCCTAGTCTCTGCTTTGTTCCCCAAACCTGTCTTCTCTTCTGTGGTTCCTGTTGTATCGCTTGCTTCTCTGGCTGGCCCCCAGGGACCGTCTCCTCGAGATGTCCCTGCGGCGGCGGTGCTGTCCCTGGCTTATGCAGGCTTCCAGGGCAGGCAGGGGTGGCCCAGAACTTCTGTAACAAGGTTTCACGTACCCTGGCTACACTCCAGCCATAAGGAATCAGGTGTTTGAGAAGTCCTCGAAGAGTTACCTCTGGAGGCGTAGGGCCTGCTCTGGGCTCTCCCAAGAGTGTCACTTACATAACTGAAGTACTGGGGATTGAAGCCAGGGCCTTTGCACCAACCTGCATCCCCAGCCCCTTTTATTTATTTACTTTCTTCTCTCTAAGTCATTAACTTGCCTAGGCTGGGCTCGAATTTGTGATCCTGCTGCCTCAGCTTCCAAGAGTGCTGGCTGGGATTATAAGTGAGTCTCCCGAAACCTTAAGGAATGAGTAACCTTGACAGTGGGCCCCTATCTGGCTTGACCCCTTCTGAGAAGTACTCCCTCCCTCAGGTCAGAGCCTGCCTGCCCCACAGGCTCCTCCAGGGCCTGGCCCTCTTCCCTCGTTGCTCTCTTGTATGGTTTGTCATATGTTGGCTTCTCCTGCGAGGCCAGGCCTGGAAGAGGATTCTCTGCATGTCAGGCCCTTACATGAGAGCTAGCATAGATCAGGGGCACGCACCAGCTAGAGTAGAGTAAGTAGAAGAACAAGGCTTTGGTTTCGCCCTCTGTGAAATGGGGTGAGTGGGTCAGACTAAAGTCCCGTTTCTTAGATGCTTGCTTACTTCCATCTCTCAGTTTGCAAAGCACTTTGTTGAGATGCTTTTGTGGTTCCTCACCTTGTTACGCGGTAAAGGGCCTAGTAATGCACCTGATTTACAGATGAGAAAACCAAGGCCTGGAGAGGTTCTGAGCTCAGACCTCCCGAAAGTGCCACAGGGCACTGTGACCACAGGGGTCAGGTTGAACCCACGTGGCACCTGAGAACAGAGTGACTTGGGACAAGTTCTCCCTAATCATTGTACCTCAGTTTCTTCATCAATGACATGGAACCGTGAATACTGACTGCCTTGCAAAATTATCATAAAGATTGTATGATACAGAACAAGTAACAGAGGTTTGTCATGTAGCAAGGGCTTGTTGTGTAGTAATATTATTCTCATGATGTTCTTCTCTTCCTCCTCCTCCTCTTCCTCCTTTTTCTTCTCCTTCTTCTCTATTGTTATTATTATTATTGTGTGTGTGTGTGTGTGTATGTGTGCGTGTGTGTGTCCCTTTAGCTACATTCCTGTCCCTTTTCAATTTTAAAAAATACTTTATTTTGAGACAGAGTCTTGCTAAGTTGCTAAGTTGTCCAATCTGGGATTGAACTTGTGATCCTCCTGCCTCAGCTTCCCAGAGTGCTGGGATTACAGGCATGTGACATTTAAGCCGGGCTACACATGGTCATATTCTCTGTTGTCTATACCTGTCACATCCATTTGAATCATGCATAAATTAATATGAACTTCTTTACTATTGATGTTTAATGCTCAGATTCCCACCAGTGTGGGAGAAAACCAAAGGTCCTCCTTCACTCTCTGATTTCACACCACAGGGGTGCGGCCAGTGCTGCCTGCTGTAGGCTACGAAGTAGACTCAGCTTCTCAAAGTGCAACTGCAGCCCACCTGGATGGGAATGATCATGGGTGTTGCTTTCAAAGCTTTAGCTTTTGGAATCAGAATCTCTTAGGGTGAAGCTTGCTACCTGCCTATTGAGCCAGCTCCCTAGGAAAGTTGATACCCCAGGACTTGAGAACCACCAATTCGAAGGTTTGTTCTTTGTTTGGGTTTCTGGGTCCTTTGCTCTGCACCGAGGCTTATATTCCCTTTCTAAGCAAACATCCAGGAGCTTCTGTGGAGCCACAAGTTCTGCATCAGCAATCGAGGCCAGGAAGCTGGGCAGAGAAGAAGTGAAATTTGTCTTATTTGTACTTTTATTGTGGAAAGTCAGGCCATCGTAGCTGTTGCCCCACAGTGGGGGCTTAGAAGCTATTGTGAGCCACACAATGCTCTTGTTAAATAAAATGCACAGTGAAGTGTAATTTGAAATGGATAAAAATGGTTTAGTTAAGCTCAGTGGGACAGAAGCAGGAGCCCTGGGCTGCAGCTCCCTATGCCTTCTTATGACTGCTCAGTGGCCTCTAGGAATTGTTAGAGTTCTATGGTGTGGGCTGGAAAAGGCAGATCTACTCCAAGGAGTGGAGGTCAGGTTTCTAGACCTTTGTTGGGCTTGGATGATCTGGCCATAGTTACAGCACCTGCAAACAAGGAGGTTGTATGCTGTTTTAGTTAGGGTGAGGTGCCAGACAAATAAGCCCTTGTATGTGTAACGGGCCAAAGACAACAGATGTTTATAATGTGGCAGGTATGCTGTTTTCCCTGTCTCTCTTTTTTTGAGATAGAGTTTTGTTATGTTGCCCAGGCTGATCTTTGTCTCCAATTCAGATGACCACCCTGCCTCAGCAAGCGGGTATGCAACACCTCACCCAGCTTGAGGCAGGTATTTCTGGGTGGAGGGAAGATCTCTTCCTCACACTAATTCTGTGACTCAGCCCGTGGTCCCATCGTCTCCTTGGATATCATTTTTATCAAAAGCCAACCAGCAGGCGAAAGAAGTGATGCCATGTTTGTACTGTAACTGCCCTGGCCGAGAAGTGGCAGGCATCCCTTCTGCTCTGATGAGAGCCGCTCCTGGCCCAGACCAGTCGACCAGGGAGGAGCTCGGGACATGGGCTCATGGTGAGGATGGCTGCGTCCGTATCCCTGGGAAGTGGCTCTCTGTGGTCATCGAGCTGTCTCCACCACAGATGTGGTGACCATGTGGCTCTTTTTTATTCTTTATCCCAAAATGTTTATAGCGAGTCTTAATGGCAGTAGGGTGAGGCTGGACCTTGCAGAGGTTCTGGAGGTAACTCCGTTTCACAATGTGGAGTAAAACCCCTACTCAGAGGCCTGAACACAGGTCTTCCTGGAACGTGGACAACAACCATTCTCCTTCCTTTCTGGAAAAAGGAAATAAGAATAACAGTTTCACTGAATGCACGACATTGGTGGGGTGGAAGGCTTTCTTCTCCATCATCTCATGGTTTGCTCCTATGGCTGTGTGGGAAGTTTTCAAGACTCACCAGCACTCTGAGGACGAGCAAAACAAGGGTGAGAGGGGCCGGCAAGATTGCTCAGCGGTCTAAAGAGCCTGCTTAGGCAAGCTCTTAGGGACCATGGGTTAGATCCCCTGTACCACATGCCATACAAGTCCCGCCCCCAGGGTGGGCTGAGCTGGGGGGGGGGAAAGGGGAGAAGAAAACAAAGCAAGGGTCATAGAAGGAAAAGGACTTGCTCAAGCCCACATGGTTTATAAGCAAAAGAACTGGAATGGGAGCTCAGAAAATCCTATCCCTGCCCTCAGATCTCAGTGCCTGTTGTAGTGTGTGTGTGTGTGTGTGTGTGTGTGTGTGTGTGTGTCTGTGGGGAGGGCATAAGTGTGATGAGGACAGAAATTTTCTTCAGGCTGGACTTCCCCAGAGCTGGGCACAATTAGGGAAGTGCAAGTCCCAGGCCATGTCTGAGTGCCCATCGTGTGCCGAAGTTCCCCATTATAAGGGAGCTCAGTGGTTGCCCTGGCTTGGGAAAGCCTGGTGTGACCAAGTGCCACAGTCACTGGCCATGGAAAAGAGAAGGGATGTTGTGTGGGTCTTGGGTTCCAGGACAGCCTGGGGTGGTGGCTGGGCTGGGCACGCAGTGGGCACTTGGGTAAAATTTCCCATGTGGACGAACCACAGCACAGTGAATGTGGCAGCCACATGGAAACCCCAGTTGAGTCAGGACCCACTTCCCATCTTTGGAGCTTTCATAGGAGGGAGGGGTAGAAAAACCTATAACCTATGCTTTTGGTCATTCACTCAACAAACACTTAACTTACTAGCACCTACTATGTGCCAGGCACCTGCAGGGCAAAAATAGTAGGGAAAAGCAGGACATGGGGATAGTTAACATTTGATCCCATTTTAGACATGAAACAAGCAAGCCCCTGATTATTGGCTGAATGACCAGGTCTGGATTAGGATTTGGATTATTATTTCTCAATTCAAGTTTCTTTCTACCCCCACTGCCAGGCCAGCCTGGGACACCGAAAGAGTTTGGCCTTGGCAGCCATTTTTAATCTTAGTCTCGGAGCATCTTGGTCTCAGACAATGTGAGGAAGCCAGTCAACATCTCATTGCAATCTCCAAAATTTTTGGCAGCAATGGTCATAAGCATGACTGAGGGAGAGTAGAATTTCTTGTGTAGCTGGATAGGACTAAAGCAAAAATTTTATACTATATTATCAAAGAAAGAAGCATTAATGATTAAATGGCACTGGTTGACAGCGTAACACACATTGCTCACAGACTTCTGAGAGGGCTTCTGCAGAATTCCACCCCTAGCTTTTCTCTGGCTTCATTTGAGTTTCAGGTTGGGGTAAAGAACTACACATGAACAAATATGTGAGTTTGGCACATGCACAACTTAGTGAAGCCATTTCAATGTTATTCTCAGGAAAGCAGGCCTTGGAATTCACCTCTGCATGTCTGGGTTGATGTGGGCATCTGTATTCTGGGCTGGAGAAGGTGCTTTGGATCAATTCTTGGCTGGGTGTTGGGCCCCGAAGGCGGGCTGCAGCGGCTGGGCTTCCTGGTCCGATGCCTCCCCCATATGAGCTCTGGCCGCTCATGAAGGCCATAGCTGAGTCATCAGGGAGTCAGGTGCCACTCAGGCTGGAGTAAGAATCAGTTCTGCTTTCTTGGGGCCAGGACTTGGGCTCCATGATCCCGGCCCTGGGGTCACTCTTGGGCAAGGAGATGGAGGGGGGAGATGTCCCCGAGAGACAGCTGGTGCACTTGGTTTTGCCCCCTAGGAATCAGTGATGAGGGACAGGACAGCCAAAAGGGGCAGGGTGTGGAGTAGCAGGGTGACTGTAGGCCCTTCAGCCAGGCAGAGCTAGGTGCCGGCCCTGCGCTGGGCACTGACCACCCTCCTGAACTTGGACCAATTACGTCTCTGTGTGGCCTGTCTGAGCCCCAGTTCCCTTGCCTTGGGGTTGTTAATAGCATCTACTGTGTCCTTTGGCCTGTCCTGTGTGCTCAATCAGTGACCTAGGGGATTGGTTAAGGGCAGGGACATTCGTGACACACTCATCCTTTGTTAGGTAAATGTTTGGCCAGTCTGCAGAGTGCATGAACTCCCGCACGTTAGATGAAGAAAAAGTGTAGGTAGTAAGTGTATTGGTTTCTGGTTGCTGCTACACCGACAATTATCACAAATTAAGTGAAAATGACACGTTCTCCTATTTGTTTTTAAAAAGATACCAGAAGTCCCAGACATATTTCACTGGGCTAAAATTAACCCATAGCTAGGTAGCTAGGAATGCGTTCCTTTTTGGAAGCTCTGTGAGCGAATCAGTTTCTGCCTCTTCCAGCTTCTGTGAGCTGTTTGCATTCCTTGGCTTGTGGCCCCTTCCCCGCTCCAAAGCCAGCTCCAGGACAGAGCTCTTCGCACGAGGCAACCCTCTGGCCCTCCTTCCCCCTGTGTCGCTGATAAGGACCTGTGTGATTACGCAGGGCCACTTGGCTAATCCATGTAATTTCCTCATCTCAAGATGCCGGACTTAATCACATCAGCAAAATGTCTTTTTGTGGTATAAGGTCACTGTATTGGTCAATTTCTTGTCACTGGGACCAAATACACCCACACGCACAACAACCACAATTTAAAGGAGGGGAGCTTTCTGCTGGCTCATGGTTTTTAGATGGTTTGGTTCATAGTGGACTGGTCTGGTGGAGGGAGACTGTCCATGTCATGGACGGTAGGGAGCAGCAATCAAGGGAAGGGCCAGGGAATGAGATCCACACCCCAGGGACCCATGGCCAATGGGGCCTGCCTCCTGACAGCAAGCCAGCTATCGGACCCTGACATTCAGTCGCCTTCCAGAGCTTCATGTCTGAATGCATGAGGTTTTAGGGAGACATTCGAGATCTAAGCCATAAGAGTCACATAGCCATAGATTCCAGAGCTTAGGATGTGGGCATCTTCCTGGGTCAACTCCTCCGCCCCCAATAAGGCAGGGCATCTCCAACATGGCAGGGCACCTGTTTCTCTCCTGGATTTTGATTTGAGAGTTCAGGTGGCTGTTCTTCCACTTATCATCGGTTCAGCAATGCTCTGGACAGTCAGAAGGGACGCAAGGTGAACAACCAGAGGCTGTCCAGGGCAGACTGAGTGGCTACCAGGCTTGACCTCAGCCCCAGACTTTGGCATCACCTGCCTGTGTTCAGAGCCCTACTTCTCTGCGCAGGAGCAGCTAACCAAGCATGCAGGTCCCTGGGCTGTGAAATGGATGAGCAAATCCTCCCAGGGATGCCATGAGGATGGAAGGGACAGCCAGCAGCTAGTGCCTGGCTCAGCAGGACACATGAATTCCCAAGCAGTTTAGTTTCCAGCCTGGACCCTTCTGTCCCCGGCATGCATAACTTCCAGACAGGGGACCCTCTGGTTTCGGTCCCAGGCTGGGAACAAGGCTGGTGTGGCTCCGGGGCTGCCAGCAGCTGAACTCCCTGGTGCTCATGGTCGAGGAGGCATGTGCCAGCCTGCTTGTGGTTATAGCTGTTCAGCCAGCACAGAGCTATCCCTGGCAGCTTCTTGGGATATGAGGTAGCTCAGGATGGATCGCTGCTGTCCCCTCACTGCCAGAGCCTGCGGGTCCCTGTTCTGATATCGATAGCCTCCGTCCTTTCACTTCTGCCTATGAGTCCTCTTCTGCTCTGACCCTACTACTGACTGGCCCACTCCCACTGGACATGCCCTATTTAAATACCCCAAGAGGGACCCCATCATCGATTCACTTTGCCCCATCAAGGTCTCTGTGGACCCTGACGAGTACTGACTTCTCTCTGACTCTGATCAACCCCCTGTCCATCTGGAGCCTTTGTTTCCAGCAGGTCCCAGAAGAGTCTTGAGTTGGCATGGAAGTGAGTTGCCACCAAGCGGTCCATCCTAGTCCTGGGACACAGTTCCACAGGCTTCATCCACATTGCAGCTACTTATGGCTGTGCCGTTGAAGCAGCCCCGAATGTCACAGCTGGAAATGACTTAATTTGTTCATGATTCTGCCACATGCAGAGAGCTGCAGGGACCCCTCATCTCTGGCCCATGCAGTGCTCTTATGTCACCGTGGGCTGCATCCGTCTGGGGCTCCCCCAGAACCGGGCCATTAGAGATGGGCCGACATCCTGCCAGGAGTGTTGTCTCTCTCCAAGCAACTTCTTGACTTCACTGCCTGGAGATTTGGGGCGCTGCAAATAGAGAAGCTGCCAGGTCTCTCGAGAGCTACATCTCGAGGCATGGACTTGGCTGGGTTCAAGGGTGAGCTGGGACTAGTACAGGGTCACTCCTGCTCCTTCCAGTCAGCAGTGGAAGGTTACCAGACCAGCCTAGTTTTAAGGAGAGGAGAAACAGGGTCTCCCTCTTGATGAGAGGAGTGATGTATGCTTTGGGGAAAGGGGTGTTGAAGTCAATATTTAGAGACAATTCACCAATCAGGCTTGTTCTGAAAACCCAGTGAGTGACAGTGGTCATCTGAAATAACCGCCTGTCACTCCCATTTCTCGGATGGGAAAATCAAGGCTCAGAAAAGGAAAGGGACTATTCAGGACGGCAGTACAATAGCGTGACTGGCCTTATTGGAGCACCTACTATGTGTCAAGAGCATGGGATACAGAGAGGAAGAACCCTGGCCTTCAGAAAGCTTCTAATCCAATGCGGAGGCGCGTGGGGTCCCTCCTGGACTGAAGGTTGGCTGGTGCGTCAGGGTGCCTGGGACAAGCTATGCAGGACTCTCCTATTCATTGCTGGGCCAGGAGGGCTCACGCCTGGGGCCACTGTGACTGAGCACTGGTTCTTAAGCCGCTCACCCTGCTGCTGGCCTGGAGTGGTCAGGGAACAGATTCGTACCAGAGCAGAGAAGGTAGCTTTCAGGGTGGAGGCTGCTTCTGAAGAGGAGGCATGGACTTGGCTGGGTTCAAGGGTTGAGCTGGCCAGAGATTTGAGACCTCAGGGAGGGAGAGCAGCGTGTGACTACGTTAGTGAAACAGCATCCGCTCTCTGTCCGAGCTCAGGGCTTCAGCTTGAGCGCTCAGACAGGGGCCGAGCCAGCCGAGCCAGCCGAAGCTCATCGACTTTGCAATGTGAAGTCTTCAGAAGGTATGCTGGTGTGTGACTTCATGTCCCGGGTTGCCGGGCCCCTCACCCAGTGTGGAGGAGGAGCTATTTCTCAGTTCTTGACTGAGTGGTGGGTTCCTTCTCCCAGCACTCCCAGGACTTGCAGGCTGATGAGGTGCAGAGGCTGCAGAAACAGGTGCTTCCTTTAGGGTCGGGGAGCTGGTGCAGGGTGGCACGCCCGGCGTGTTTCCATGCGCCCGGCGTGTTGTTTCCATGACGTCTTTATTGGTCAGAGGGAGACTCCATGCACTCTCTGTAGCCATACTCAACCTGGCTGACATTAAAGGCCCCTCTCCCCTGCCCCGGCCTCCCAGCCATGGGTTGTTGGACAACTGACGTCAGAAGCAGGTCTTCGGGGACTGTGGGCAATTTTTTTAGTCTCCTTTATAGCAGGCTCAACTCACAGGAGGCCTCTTCAGCTGTCAGGGATTTAGGTCATGAAGAAAAAGAGCTCCCTTTGCCTGAGAAGGTGACGTCTACTCTTTGGACAGCAGAGGCGGTCTGGTCACCTCATAGACTTTTTTGAAGCTCATTTCTGCCACTTGCTGGCTGTGAGACATTGAAAAAGTCATTTAACATCGGCTCAGTGTTGGGTTCAGGAATGAAGTGTCCTCTGTGTGAGGGACCGGCCTGACAGAGGTTTTGGAACCAGAAATCCTGAGCCATGAAAGGCCAAGAAAGTTTTTGTGGACAATGCCAGTGGCCTAGTTTGGCCCCAAGCACTTCCTCTTAGTTTCCTGCTTTGGCCAAAATCTGTGGCAGGGCCTGGGTGGGGACCTCAACTCCTTGACCTTGCTGCTCTGGGGGAAGCTGGGCCTGTCTGGCAGAATGGGCCTTCCCTTCACTTTTTTTTTTTCCCCTCTCTGCTCCCATGAGAACCTTCAGTGTAAAGGAAATCAGAAATGGGACTCAGGGGACAGGAAGAGGTGGTAGGAAGGGCTGGCTGGGCGGTTCCTGACTCCCTGTGACCTTGGGCTAAAGGTGGTTGTCAGGTTGGGCCTGGGCCTCCTCCTGTCCCAGAGGGATGGCCACTCTCTGTTCACACCGCACTCTCAGCCCTGTCCTCGCTGTGGCATTTCAGATTTTCCAGGGGGCTGGGAAGCCAGCAGTACCTTATGTACAGCCCCCGTCCAAGAGCCTTTTGTGTCATTTCTGCTACTGGCAGGGACAGGTTGAGTTCACTGGTGGTGTCCAGGCTGGGCCCTTGTCCAATCCCACTTCCTGCCAGTCACAGAGCGGCGCAGTTCCTACAGGCTGCTTATCAAATGCTGGACACCCTCTGGCGTCCATACACTCGTGGGTTGTGTGAGAGGGGGCACGCAGCTCTGCCTCATGTTCGAATCCTGGGCCTCTTTATTTCCACCTAGGTGATCTTGGATTTCTCTCGCCCCCTCTCTCCCTCCTGCCCTGTTGCCCCACTTGTAAATCAGAGGTGATGACAGAACCTGTTTCCTTGAGCTGTGTGTTGAGAACTAAATGAAATAAACCATGAGAAAAAAATGACAGTGGGCTAGCACATAGTAGGCACTTTGTTAAAATCAACGTGGGTGCACATTGACGAGATCCTTGGGAAATGCTTTCTGAAATGAGATGGAATCTATAGCCTCCTCCTGTCCTGCAACCTCCTTTCCCTTAGCAGTCACATTCTGTAGAGATGAAGCTCAGAGAGGTTGGCTGACTCCCTGAGAACACACAGCTTCGATATTCTTAGTCTCCCAGTCAGTCTTCTTCTCCAGGGGGCACCAGCTCTTCCGCTGTGCAACTTGCAGCCCTTTCCCTAACCCTCTGCCTCTGGCCCTCCCTGCACCAACACCATTTACGGCCTTCATGGTAATCGCCTCCTCTTCCATGGGTCTCCACATATCCAGTGGAGAGCTAAGCAGTCAGCTCCCTCATGCTGAGGTGTCCGCAGCCAGTGACAGCAGAGTGTTAAAGATGGCGGACATCCGGGCCCTGACGACATAGGTGAAGGGAGACTTTAGGGCGCAGGTTCTTCCTGGAGGCCACGGAGATCAGCCTCCTCTGCTTTGAGGTTTCCAGGGCAGGAAGTTCCTGAGTGAATTCCCCAGGAGAAGTCTCAGTTCCAACTTCCTCAGGCCTATGCCAGCTCCTCTCTGTTCCTTCCTTTTACTGTAGACCGAGTGGTTAGAATAAGGATAGTTTTTGGTTTTGTTTTGTTTTTTAATGTAACAAAACTGGACATCATGCCTGGCAGCCTTTCTCACAGAGCCAGGGCACAGAAGTGCTTACTCCAGCTGCATCTGTGTTCTGAATGAGGACCGTGGGGTCCCTGTCACTCTTGGTTGGATGGTTAATACTGCCTTTCAATGCTGGGCATCCCTGCCTTCCACACACAGGCGTTGGAAGTGGATAGAGGGGAGGATGGGGCGCCAGCCTTGGTGTGCGGGAAGTGAGTGTCATCAGGTGTGTTTGCAAAGGCAGGATGGTTTGGTTTCTAATTCCTTGAGCTTTTTGCAAGGTGGCCCTGTTGTCCTCATCTGTAAAATGGAGGTGAAAACAGTACTTCTTCTCAGGGCCACGAGGTGGGGACTGCTTGTGGGAAAATTTTCTTTTATTTCTTAATGGCTTTGATATTTGCCATCATGAGTTGTTTAAAGCAAAGAAATTGGCAGCGAGGCACAGTGGCACAGTGGCACATGCCTGTGAACTCGGCACTCTGGGAGGCTGAGGCGGGAGGATTGCAAGTTCAAGCCCAGCTAGAGTAACGTAGCAAGACTGTGCCTCAAAATGAAAAGTTCAGAAAGGTCCAGGGATGTAGTTCATCCCTGTAAGACAGACAGCTCTGGCTCCAAAGCCCAGTCCTGGGGGTGAGAGCACAAAGAAGCCAGGCAAGTGGGACTTGGGAAGGGATGCAGGCTGCTTGCCATGAGCCCCCAGGAGTGCTCTGGACACAGAGACGTAGTCACAGCTACTTGGTCCCTAGCTGCCCTTGGCCTTGGTGAGACTTGGTAAGAGCTCCTCTGGTGGCTCATACCCTGGGACAAGATGCCTCCTCTTTGGGAGGTGAATTCCTAGAAACTGGGGGTGCTGCCTGGGGCTCTGAGGGCTGGGGGTGTCAGTGCTACAGCCAGATGCTGGCCCCAGGCTGGCCGTGGACAGAGTTTTGGAATCACCCAAAGGACCTGTCTGGTTCTTTCCCGGGGCCTCTAGGAGTGGGGTACTCAGCTTGTTTCTCCCCTCGGATATCACTTGGAAATGATGCAGACATCTTTAGATCTTCAGTTTAGTTAGCAGAGTTCAGAGCTTGGGTCTCCTGGCTGTCTCCCAGACTTGGGGTACAGCGTGCTGTGTGATGCTGGGTCTTAGGCCAGCTGCCTGGTGCCTGGTCTGGTCTTTTCAGTGCACCTCCTGTCCTCCCGATTCCTCCGTCTCCTCTTCCTTTCCCTCCCCTTTTCCTTCCCTCCCCCACTTCCTTCCTTCCTTCCTTCCTTCCTTCCTTCCTTCCTTCCTTCCCTCCCTCCTTCCTTCC